>NW_022162043.1:0-8463 GCF_008728515.1 Papio anubis | reverse complement strand
TCTTTCTTTCTTTCTTTCTTTCTTTCTTTCTTTCTTTCTTTCTTTCTTTCTCTCTCTCTCTCTCTCTCTCTCTCTCTCTCTCTCTCTCTCTCTCTCTCTCTTTCTTTCTTTCTTTCTTTCTTTCTTTTTTTATTTAAGGGGCATGGGTATGTCATTTAAAAAGCCAGAACTTGGTTATATCTTTTTTTTGTTTTTTTGTTTTTTTTTTTTGAGACGGAGTCTCGCACTGTTGCCCAGGCTGGAGTGCAGTGGCATGATCTTGGCTCACTGCAACCTCTGCCTCCCAGGTTCAAGTGATTATCCTGCCTCAGCCTCCCAGGTAGCTGGGATTACAGGCACCCATCACCACACCCAGTTAATTTTTTGTATTTTTAGTAGAGACAGGGTTTCACCATGTTGGGCAGGCTGGTCTTGAACTCCTGACCTCGTGATTCACCCACCTCAGCCTCCCAAAGTGCTGGGATTATAGGCATGAGCCACCGCGCCCGGCAGATCTGTGTTTTTAAATCACCTCTCTTGCTGCAGATGAGAGAACAGATACCATGATGCATTGGATGCTTAGCTCTGGGAGTGCTGGCATAGGACAGGGTGACAGGATGTGCTGCTTCCCAGCTCCTATAGTGAGGATGCTTGTGAGACTCAGATGAAGAATGAGATACAGGGATTCTAAGCTCAGTTTCCCCATTTTCATGTAATTCCCCTTTAGAACTGCTTTGAGTAAAGTGGTTTTTCTGTTTTTGAGAATGTGCTTTGAAAAAACACATAGGGCTGTGCTAATACCGATTTTTTTTCACATTTTACAAAACCATACATATGCAGATATAAAATGCAGATTTGGAAAATTTTAGTGGCTATTATGAATTTTTATGTGATAGAAAATGATACTATGTATATTCATATCTTCATGTCATAGCACCATTTTCTGTTACTCTCTGATGTGTTCATAGGATATAAATTATATTGTTCCTTTTTTTGGAGATTTTTCTACATGTTGATAAAAATTTTAAAAGGCATTTAATGTTCTGAAAAGTACTTTCCTAATTGTTTGGTGAAAGGTTGACAATCATTCGTTCTTTAAAATCTGAAGATTAATGGATCTATACCTGCTTGAGGTAATTTTTACCTTAAAAAAGTCTAACTTGGCATTTCTTGACTATTTGTTTTATCACATTATTTATGCTAAATGAATGTGTGGGAAATGAATTTGATGCTGCTCAAATATACCTTTTCCTTTTGTATTGTAAAACCTGTAAAGCAGGGGCTTCAATATAGAAATGGTCTGGGGTTGACCAGTGAGGTGGATGAGTTTACAAAGTGAAAACATTACTCAAGATCAGAGGTTTCCGTTTCCACTTTTGTTTCTCTTGTCAATTTATTAAACATTTATTTAGTTATAAAACCAGGTAAGGTTCTGGAAATGCAAAGACAAATGGAACATAGTCTTTGCCCTTTTTACTCTGCTAGAGGAGATAGACATGTAAACTAACAAAATAATTAATTGTAGTAAGTTATGAAAGTTTCCATAAACTTCTATAAGAACACAGAGAAAGAAAAGAATATTAGAAAAATTTTCCAGAGGAAGGGCCACTAAAGGTTGGAAGGAAGAGTCAGGATTGGCCGGACAGATGGAACCACATGTGCCAGAGTAGACAGGTATCAAAACACTAATTCTATTTGCAGAACTGCAAGTATTTGAAGGATGGTCAGGAATGTGTGGAGGAAATGAAAATATCATGCCAAAAGGCTCATTCATTTTCCAGAGTCCACATTTTGGCACACAAAACTTTGTTGGCTATGCAAGGAGAGACCATAGGAATTAAGTATTTGATATCATTCTCTTTGATATAAATTAATCAGATAATGAATAGTGTCAACAGTAGAAGAATGCATTTGGATTAAAATCTGATACTTGCTGGGATGCAGATGAAATGTAAGGATCTGAGTTTCTTGATAGAGTGCTTTCAGGGTTTTGAGTATCCTGGAACATCTTCTGTAAATAGGCTTATTTTCTTTCTCTTTATTTTCTTCTCCAAGTTCAAACATAAAAGATCAATATTTTACCTTCCTCTTTTAGTTGTAAAAGTAAGATTCTGTTGGGTTTGACAGGTGGGAGGAAGCCATGCTTAGACACCTCCCTTCTAAATTCCTATTCAGATTAATGTCAATGTATTCTTATAATCTAAGAATTAAGTTTCCCTATAATTTTTTTTTTTTTGCTATTTTAAAAATACTATAACTGATCCCAAATTTTCTCATATATATTTTCGACTTCAGAATCACTTTCCAGGAGAAAGCCACTTGTCTACAAGAAGATTTCTGAAATCAAGCCTTCAATAACGAACTTGCAAACAGCTGACTTTAAATAGAATATTTCATAGAAAACAATGTTAAGTATTAACTAAACCATATTAAATAACCCTTTACATGCCTGGCCTGATTATAAAATTTTAAAGATTTTAAAATAGAGCTCATGTTGAGCGTAGGTCTTCTCATATGACTGAAAATAACATTCTGTTATCACTAGGTTTATTAGCCTAAAAGGTTTTAGGATTTCTTTTCCAAATTGGATTGAGATCAAACTCCTAAATAAATGAAACATCTTTTTTTTCTCTTCTTTAAGCTGTTCTGACTCTGAAGGGCTTGGTTTCCTTGGGTTGGAGCTGTTTCAACATCTTGAAATGAAACAACTAATTAAAGTGTTTTTGTTTTTGGCTGGAAGTCTTTCTTCTTCTCTGGCTGGAGTTCTGTCTTCTTTAGTTAAAGCCACTTCAGCATATCCCCATTTCTAAATTTTGGTGTGGAAAATACCATTTTTGGTTTGGGCAACAAAAAAATGAATGAAGCATTTGGCCATTGATCATCTCCCTTTCTCTGTCTGATACCAAGGGGGATATGGGCCAAGAATCCGTCATCACTTTCTCACAACTTTTTATGAATCAGGCTCTGTAATAAAATATTTCTTTATGTGACCATTGACTATATATAGTATTTTCTGCCCTATGTTTATGAGGGCTTGTTGAGTTTAGAAAAAAATAACTTATTTTATCAACATTTTAAAAGAACCTATATTTGCCAGTTTTTGAGGCTATAATGCATGTTGATCTAATTGTTTTATTTATGATTTGTCCTCCCCAGGACACTGTAACCTCCTTTACAGAGGGCGCATGACTTTCTTGCTCCCCGTTGAGTCACTCCAGTAGGGCACGATGTCCGATTCATGGTTGGGCACTAAATAAATGCTATCTGAATGAATGAATGAATGAATGAATGAGCTGAATAAGAATAGTTTCTGCATTCTAAACAACACTGCTGTATGTAAAGTTTTAATCCATTGATCTAAGAACTAACAGAAAAATGCATTTCTGAACAGTACTTTGAGGAAGAAGTAAGAGCTCCCTAGAAGTCCTGGGAGAAAGGGAGAGGGAAATATATGCCCAAAGGAAACCGCACACTTTATGGCCTGCTTAATTTGAGGTATTCATAAGACATGAGAGATTGCCAGTGAGTTTGGAGCTCAAGATAAAGTCTTCTAATGTAAGCTCCTTGTTTAATCATATACATATATGATTATTATATATGAAAATATTATAACTGTATTATGAAAATATTATATGTGTATAATAATTATCCTAATATAGTGGTGGGGACACTGTGAATACCAAATAATAGACAATTTATGGGTTGATTAGATTTAAAGAGCACGTATGTACAATTGTGTAGGATGACTTAAAACTGTACTGTTGAGAGAGTGCAATGCAAGTTGTAAAAATGCAGTTTTCAAACAGTGGTTATAATCTCAACCCAAAAGATAGCTGCCCATTTAGAAAGGGCTGTGGTCCTGTGGTCATGCATCAGTCATCTAACTCCTTTTACACACAGGAGGTGCCATTACTGCCAACAATTTATTCTGTCATGTCAGATATTAGTAGAGAGGATTTGGTGGTGTTAGTATTCCTATTCTCTAAGAACTTGCAACACAATGTGTACTTTTCCAAATTCAACATAAAAGAAGACAAGATAAGCAAAAAAAAAAAAAAAAATAGCATTGAAAGAAGGTTCACCTAGTGAGCTTCACGATGCGAAAGACGACCAAGAGTGGAGGGAAGGAAGCTCACATACTTCGAGTCCAGCCCTCACCACATGTACAGTTGCTCTGTATGTGCTGCCCAGTGCATAAAAGTAGCCTGGACTCACGGAGCCTCAGCAGCCTGTTTGCCAGGAAGGTGATTTGGGTAGATGTGGTTGCAGTAGCTGAGTTTGAAAACTGCGGAGCTGGGAACTGAGGGACTAGCTTAGTATTGAAGGAGGATGTTGATGTACTTGTGGCCAAAAGAAGTTAAGTAATCTAGGACCTGAAGGAGGAGTTTTTGAAGCACAAGGAAAAGAATCTGGGTGCTATCTTTAGTGCAAAGGGAACTATAAATATTGAGTAAATATTCCCTTTTGCTAAGAAAAGAATGATGTAATGATAAAAGTGTCATATGATCAACTTTTGGGGTTAAAAATTCATCTATTGAATCAAGTCCTGCATTATTTTAAAATATGTTTCTAACATAGAGTGTGATCAAGTATGACATTGTCTACTTGAAAATTCCCATTCATGTATATTGTACTGAGAAGATAAATTCATGTCTTGACCTGGGAATTCTAAGATCTCTTATGTGCAAGCCTCAAAAGTCCATCTCTTCTGGTTATACTTTCACCAGTAGATTCAGGAAGTATGAGAACTAAGAGTCCTGTTGCAATGACTTGTAAAGAGTATGGGCTACGTTTGTCTTCTCTCCTGCGATAGTCATCAATTATGTGTGCTCTAAATATATACTAATCTTTCTTTTAGAAGAAGGTTAAAGGATGTCAAGAACATACCTCCGCACTCCAGCTTACTAAGGAGAATGAAAAATCCCTGGAGAAGATGAGTAAAGAAAATAATTCAAGGAGCATGCTAAAAATAAAAATACACTCTAAAGAAGCAAGAGGAAGTACTGGGAAAATCAATACCAGTGTTAAGAAGTATAGGAGTGAATGAATGTGACATTAAGAAAAGAGATGAGGAAAAAGATTATCACTAGTATGACACAACGTAAAACTTGGCTTGAGGAGAAAACAGTATGCTATTTTTCTAGAAACACGAAGGCAGAATCATTTCCAAGCATTCATGAGTAAGCAGAATCCTGTTACAACCCCAGGAAGAAGTGACTCCCTCTGATCCCTGCCACTCCACACAGAGTGACGGATGGTGGTGGATCACTGCACACCAAGAACCTATGTAGTTTATCATATGAAAGCGGAAGGAAGCCTGACAAAAATCCAACGTCCCTTCCATTTTTAACCACCCAATGTATGAGTTTTCTGCTTACCCACTTGGGGATACATGTTGCTGGAAAAGGGAACTTGGTACGTATGTCTAGTGATCTGGGAGAGCTGAGTGGGAAACAGATGGACTTAGAGGCTACATCTTCTTCTGCAATATCTTCTTCTGAACTCATGACTTTGAAAGGTAGATGGAAAGATGTGGGAAGTAACTGGATGGCAGGATGTATGTGAGAAAATAAAATAATTTGGTCCTTGGGCATGTGGTTTATGGTAATAAAATGATAAGGGGCAGATAGTATCCTACAAAGATTAGGAAGAAAAAGTTCAAGAAAGTAGTTGACTTAGTCTCTTGAGAACAAGGACCATATTTTATTCATATATGCATCTTCAGCTTCTAGTACGGTGATTTACGTGTAGTAGGGGTTTAAAATTACAAGACTTTAAGAAGAAGGAGGAGAAAATATTAAGCAAAATAAGCCATAAATCACAAATATACAAGCGATAATATGTATGACCAAACCCACCTTCCCCCAAAACATCAACAATTACAAGCAGAAGTACAAAAAGAGTTTAATCATCTCATAAGAAAACAACAGGAACACTGGTCAAAAACAGTAATTTATGGCTGAACTTGTAAACATTTAAGTGCAAAAGAGAGAAAAAGCAGAAAGTGCTTGAAATGTTAATACAAGAAAGCAGAAATGATCTCATAGTTATCACTAAGTTTCAGTGAACCAAAATAATAGAAGAGTACATACACCCTGTTCCAGGGAAATAGACTTGATGTGGGCTTGGGGGATAGCAAGGTGTACAGAGCACATAATTAATTCAATCAATAGTGGGCTTGTGCAGTGGATATGAAGGTGACTAAGACATAATATATGATTTCAAACGCCTCACAATCACAAGGGGAGATGGATACATAAACATTTAACTAAAGTAAAATGTGACACAAACTACAACCGGTATGTCTAAAGTACCACACATTAGTTTCCTGGACTGCTGTAACAAAGTATTGTAGATCAAGTGGCTTAAACAATAGAAAGTTCTTGTCTCACCACTCTGGAGGCTGGAAATCCTAAAACAAGGCATTGGTGGGTTGGTTACTTCTGAGGCTGTGAGGGTGAGTTTGACCCACGCCTCTCTCCCAGCTTTTAGCTTCTGGTGGTTTGCTGGCAATCTTTGGCATTCCTTGGCTTATGGATGGATCACGCCAATCTCTGCCTTCATCTTAACACACCATTCTCCCTGCTGTGCATGTGTGTGTCCAAATTTCCCCTCTTAATAAGAGCACAGTCATACTGGATTAGGGCCCACTCTCTAAGATCAATTACCTCATCTTAAATTGATCATCTGCAAAGACTTAGTACCAAATAAGGTCACATTCACAGGTGCTGGGGATTGTGACTTGAGCATCTGTTTTGGGTCACAATCCCACCCATATCAGGGTTAAGAACACTGGAATCATTGTGGCATATAGCACAGCATGTCCAGTCTGCCTGTCAGATGACAGTAACAAGAGATTTTGAAAATTATTTTTAAATACAAAATTGATCCAAGGTGAGGAATAAAATGTTTGGGGAAGGACATCTGTCTATTCAGGGAAGAAACTGTGTTTTTGAAAATATCACTTGATTTATTGAATTCACTAACCACTCACTATCTACCATGGGCCAAATGCCATGTAAGATGCCAGAGATGCAAAATTGATAAGACAGTCACAGTCTTCAGAATGCCTAATAAATATTTAACTTTTTGGCTGGCCAATTTCTCTCTTAGTATGTAGAGCAAGTGCAGTTTTGAGTTGGGGATGAATTCCAGTCACCTAGACAGAACTTACTTCTGATCATATAGATTACTGAAAATTTAGGAAAAAGTGGCCACATCATTGAGAGATCATTATTGCAAGAGAAGGAATATCCCCAGACTTTGAGAAAACAGATATTTTTAAAGCTCAGGGAAATAATAGTTATAGTTCTATGATCAAGGAGCACCATAGGATGCTGGGATTTCTGCACCGAAACCTCATCCCACGAGCTGCCCTGGGCTTGGTGAGATGCCTGCCAGATTATCTGTCTCTTTCACAACCCTTGGATGTTGCCTTTCATATCCAGTATCTAGGGCATTGTAGAACTTGAATTCTTGTTGAGTAATTATAATTGTGAATCATCTGTTACAAAAGAAGAGTAGAAAATGCCAAAAAAAAAAAAAAAAAAGTGGTTGCACTTAGAGCTCTCTGTTTAAATCAGATATTGAGAATATAAAATCACATTTTGTCATATGAATTTGAAAGTGTGAGTTTTTGACATAAACATTTTTAGAAACATGTATGATGTTACTTGTGGGCTTGTAAAAATAGAGAAAAAAAATTAAAAATTTTAATTTTTAATTTTAGTTAAACGTTTAGTTAGTTTTCTGGTTTGTGTTACTAAAAAAAAATGCTGAAGTGAACATGTTTGTAGACATGGGTTTTGGGTATTGGTCTGCCCCTTTCTGTAGGATCTGCAATAACCTTTGACTATCTCCAGTCTTACTTTAAATCTCTCCCTTCCGTGCT
Source organism: Papio anubis (assembly GCF_008728515.1). Taxonomy (NCBI): domain Eukaryota; kingdom Metazoa; phylum Chordata; class Mammalia; order Primates; family Cercopithecidae; genus Papio; species Papio anubis. The sequence continues at coordinate 593 of NW_022162043.1, read as the reverse complement.
GCAGACTGAGTGAGCCACCTGCCATGCACATCTCATCTATGAGTCTCTTCTTACTGTTCATCAGTGCCTCACCATTGCCTTCAGACTTTTCCTGACTTTTTGTGATGAGGCTCAGCCTCAGGGTCTACATTTCATCTCTGGTCAAACTCAATAATGGACAGAAACTTCTATTGCAACTCTGTCTGTGTGCATGTTCTTCCTCTTTCTTTCTTTCTTTCTTTTTTTTTTTTGAGACAGAGCCTCGCTCTGTCGCCCAGGCTGGAGTGCAGTGGCCGGATCTCAGCTCACTGCAAGCTCCGCCTACCGGGTTTACGCCATTCTCCTGCCTCAGCCTCCCGAGTAGCTGGGACTACAGGCGCCCGCCACCACGCCCAGCTAGTTTTTTGTATTTTTTAGTAGAGACGGGGTTTCCTCTTTCTTTCTCTTTCCTTCCTTCCTTCCTTCCTTCCTTCCTTCCTTCCTTCCTTCCTTCCTTCCTTCCTTCCTTCCTTCCTTCCTTCCTTTCTTTCTTTCTTTCTTTCTTTCTTTCTTTTTCTTTCTCTCTTTCTCTCTTTCCTTCTTTCCTTCCTTCCTTCCTTCCTTCCTTCCTTCCT
>NW_022162042.1:0-8465 GCF_008728515.1 Papio anubis | reverse complement strand
TCTTTCTTTCTTTCTTTCTTTCTTTCTTTCTTTCTTTCTTTCTTTCTTTCTCTCTCTCTCTCTCTCTCTCTCTCTCTCTCTCTCTCTCTCTCTCTCTCTCTTTCTTTCTTTCTTTCTTTCTTTCTTTTTTTATTTAAGGGGCATGGGTATGTCATTTAAAAAGCCAGAACTTGGTTATATCTTTTTTTTGTTTTTTTGTTTTTTTTTTGAGACGGAGTCTCGCACTGTTGCCCAGGCTGGAGTGCAGTGGCATGATCTTGGCTCACTGCAACCTCTGCCTCCCAGGTTCAAGTGATTATCCTGCCTCAGCCTCCCAGGTAGCTGGGATTACAGGCACCCATCACCACACCCAGTTAATTTTTTGTATTTTTAGTAGAGACAGGGTTTCACCATGTTGGGCAGGCTGGTCTTGAACTCCTGACCTCGTGATTCACCCACCTCAGCCTCCCAAAGTGCTGGGATTATAGGCATGAGCCACCGCGCCCGGCAGATCTGTGTTTTTAAATCACCTCTCTTGCTGCAGATGAGAGAACAGATACCATGATGCATTGGATGCTTAGCTCTGGGAGTGCTGGCATAGGACAGGGTGACAGGATGTGCTGCTTCCCAGCTCCTATAGTGAGGATGCTTGTGAGACTCAGATGAAGAATGAGATACAGGGATTCTAAGCTCAGTTTCCCCATTTTCATGTAATTCCCCTTTAGAACTGCTTTGAGTAAAGTGGTTTTTCTGTTTTTGAGAATGTGCTTTGAAAAAACACATAGGGCTGTGCTAATACCGATTTTTTTTCACATTTTACAAAACCATACATATGCAGATATAAAATGCAGATTTGGAAAATTTTAGTGGCTATTATGAATTTTTATGTGATAGAAAATGATACTATGTATATTCATATCTTCATGTCATAGCACCATTTTCTGTTACTCTCTGATGTGTTCATAGGATATAAATTATATTGTTCCTTTTTTTGGAGATTTTTCTACATGTTGATAAAAATTTTAAAAGGCATTTAATGTTCTGAAAAGTACTTTCCTAATTGTTTGGTGAAAGGTTGACAATCATTCGTTCTTTAAAATCTGAAGATTAATGGATCTATACCTGCTTGAGGTAATTTTTACCTTAAAAAAGTCTAACTTGGCATTTCTTGACTATTTGTTTTATCACATTATTTATGCTAAATGAATGTGTGGGAAATGAATTTGATGCTGCTCAAATATACCTTTTCCTTTTGTATTGTAAAACCTGTAAAGCAGGGGCTTCAATATAGAAATGGTCTGGGGTTGACCAGTGAGGTGGATGAGTTTACAAAGTGAAAACATTACTCAAGATCAGAGGTTTCCGTTTCCACTTTTGTTTCTCTTGTCAATTTATTAAACATTTATTTAGTTATAAAACCAGGTAAGGTTCTGGAAATGCAAAGACAAATGGAACATAGTCTTTGCCCTTTTTACTCTGCTAGAGGAGATAGACATGTAAACTAACAAAATAATTAATTGTAGTAAGTTATGAAAGTTTCCATAAACTTCTATAAGAACACAGAGAAAGAAAAGAATATTAGAAAAATTTTCCAGAGGAAGGGCCACTAAAGGTTGGAAGGAAGAGTCAGGATTGGCCGGACAGATGGAACCACATGTGCCAGAGTAGACAGGTATCAAAACACTAATTCTATTTGCAGAACTGCAAGTATTTGAAGGATGGTCAGGAATGTGTGGAGGAAATGAAAATATCATGCCAAAAGGCTCATTCATTTTCCAGAGTCCACATTTTGGCACACAAAACTTTGTTGGCTATGCAAGGAGAGACCATAGGAATTAAGTATTTGATATCATTCTCTTTGATATAAATTAATCAGATAATGAATAGTGTCAACAGTAGAAGAATGCATTTGGATTAAAATCTGATACTTGCTGGGATGCAGATGAAATGTAAGGATCTGAGTTTCTTGATAGAGTGCTTTCAGGGTTTTGAGTATCCTGGAACATCTTCTGTAAATAGGCTTATTTTCTTTCTCTTTATTTTCTTCTCCAAGTTCAAACATAAAAGATCAATATTTTACCTTCCTCTTTTAGTTGTAAAAGTAAGATTCTGTTGGGTTTGACAGGTGGGAGGAAGCCATGCTTAGACACCTCCCTTCTAAATTCCTATTCAGATTAATGTCAATGTATTCTTATAATCTAAGAATTAAGTTTCCCTATAATTTTTTTTTTTTTGCTATTTTAAAAATACTATAACTGATCCCAAATTTTCTCATATATATTTTCGACTTCAGAATCACTTTCCAGGAGAAAGCCACTTGTCTACAAGAAGATTTCTGAAATCAAGCCTTCAATAACGAACTTGCAAACAGCTGACTTTAAATAGAATATTTCATAGAAAACAATGTTAAGTATTAACTAAACCATATTAAATAACCCTTTACATGCCTGGCCTGATTATAAAATTTTAAAGATTTTAAAATAGAGCTCATGTTGAGCGTAGGTCTTCTCATATGACTGAAAATAACATTCTGTTATCACTAGGTTTATTAGCCTAAAAGGTTTTAGGATTTCTTTTCCAAATTGGATTGAGATCAAACTCCTAAATAAATGAAACATCTTTTTTTTCTCTTCTTTAAGCTGTTCTGACTCTGAAGGGCTTGGTTTCCTTGGGTTGGAGCTGTTTCAACATCTTGAAATGAAACAACTAATTAAAGTGTTTTTGTTTTTGGCTGGAAGTCTTTCTTCTTCTCTGGCTGGAGTTCTGTCTTCTTTAGTTAAAGCCACTTCAGCATATCCCCATTTCTAAATTTTGGTGTGGAAAATACCATTTTTGGTTTGGGCAACAAAAAAATGAATGAAGCATTTGGCCATTGATCATCTCCCTTTCTCTGTCTGATACCAAGGGGGATATGGGCCAAGAATCCGTCATCACTTTCTCACAACTTTTTATGAATCAGGCTCTGTAATAAAATATTTCTTTATGTGACCATTGACTATATATAGTATTTTCTGCCCTATGTTTATGAGGGCTTGTTGAGTTTAGAAAAAAATAACTTATTTTATCAACATTTTAAAAGAACCTATATTTGCCAGTTTTTGAGGCTATAATGCATGTTGATCTAATTGTTTTATTTATGATTTGTCCTCCCCAGGACACTGTAACCTCCTTTACAGAGGGCGCATGACTTTCTTGCTCCCCGTTGAGTCACTCCAGTAGGGCACGATGTCCGATTCATGGTTGGGCACTAAATAAATGCTATCTGAATGAATGAATGAATGAATGAATGAGCTGAATAAGAATAGTTTCTGCATTCTAAACAACACTGCTGTATGTAAAGTTTTAATCCATTGATCTAAGAACTAACAGAAAAATGCATTTCTGAACAGTACTTTGAGGAAGAAGTAAGAGCTCCCTAGAAGTCCTGGGAGAAAGGGAGAGGGAAATATATGCCCAAAGGAAACCGCACACTTTATGGCCTGCTTAATTTGAGGTATTCATAAGACATGAGAGATTGCCAGTGAGTTTGGAGCTCAAGATAAAGTCTTCTAATGTAAGCTCCTTGTTTAATCATATACATATATGATTATTATATATGAAAATATTATAACTGTATTATGAAAATATTATATGTGTATAATAATTATCCTAATATAGTGGTGGGGACACTGTGAATACCAAATAATAGACAATTTATGGGTTGATTAGATTTAAAGAGCACGTATGTACAATTGTGTAGGATGACTTAAAACTGTACTGTTGAGAGAGTGCAATGCAAGTTGTAAAAATGCAGTTTTCAAACAGTGGTTATAATCTCAACCCAAAAGATAGCTGCCCATTTAGAAAGGGCTGTGGTCCTGTGGTCATGCATCAGTCATCTAACTCCTTTTACACACAGGAGGTGCCATTACTGCCAACAATTTATTCTGTCATGTCAGATATTAGTAGAGAGGATTTGGTGGTGTTAGTATTCCTATTCTCTAAGAACTTGCAACACAATGTGTACTTTTCCAAATTCAACATAAAAGAAGACAAGATAAGCAAAAAAAAAAAAAAAAATAGCATTGAAAGAAGGTTCACCTAGTGAGCTTCACGATGCGAAAGACGACCAAGAGTGGAGGGAAGGAAGCTCACATACTTCGAGTCCAGCCCTCACCACATGTACAGTTGCTCTGTATGTGCTGCCCAGTGCATAAAAGTAGCCTGGACTCACGGAGCCTCAGCAGCCTGTTTGCCAGGAAGGTGATTTGGGTAGATGTGGTTGCAGTAGCTGAGTTTGAAAACTGCGGAGCTGGGAACTGAGGGACTAGCTTAGTATTGAAGGAGGATGTTGATGTACTTGTGGCCAAAAGAAGTTAAGTAATCTAGGACCTGAAGGAGGAGTTTTTGAAGCACAAGGAAAAGAATCTGGGTGCTATCTTTAGTGCAAAGGGAACTATAAATATTGAGTAAATATTCCCTTTTGCTAAGAAAAGAATGATGTAATGATAAAAGTGTCATATGATCAACTTTTGGGGTTAAAAATTCATCTATTGAATCAAGTCCTGCATTATTTTAAAATATGTTTCTAACATAGAGTGTGATCAAGTATGACATTGTCTACTTGAAAATTCCCATTCATGTATATTGTACTGAGAAGATAAATTCATGTCTTGACCTGGGAATTCTAAGATCTCTTATGTGCAAGCCTCAAAAGTCCATCTCTTCTGGTTATACTTTCACCAGTAGATTCAGGAAGTATGAGAACTAAGAGTCCTGTTGCAATGACTTGTAAAGAGTATGGGCTACGTTTGTCTTCTCTCCTGCGATAGTCATCAATTATGTGTGCTCTAAATATATACTAATCTTTCTTTTAGAAGAAGGTTAAAGGATGTCAAGAACATACCTCCGCACTCCAGCTTACTAAGGAGAATGAAAAATCCCTGGAGAAGATGAGTAAAGAAAATAATTCAAGGAGCATGCTAAAAATAAAAATACACTCTAAAGAAGCAAGAGGAAGTACTGGGAAAATCAATACCAGTGTTAAGAAGTATAGGAGTGAATGAATGTGACATTAAGAAAAGAGATGAGGAAAAAGATTATCACTAGTATGACACAACGTAAAACTTGGCTTGAGGAGAAAACAGTATGCTATTTTTCTAGAAACACGAAGGCAGAATCATTTCCAAGCATTCATGAGTAAGCAGAATCCTGTTACAACCCCAGGAAGAAGTGACTCCCTCTGATCCCTGCCACTCCACACAGAGTGACGGATGGTGGTGGATCACTGCACACCAAGAACCTATGTAGTTTATCATATGAAAGCGGAAGGAAGCCTGACAAAAATCCAACGTCCCTTCCATTTTTAACCACCCAATGTATGAGTTTTCTGCTTACCCACTTGGGGATACATGTTGCTGGAAAAGGGAACTTGGTACGTATGTCTAGTGATCTGGGAGAGCTGAGTGGGAAACAGATGGACTTAGAGGCTACATCTTCTTCTGCAATATCTTCTTCTGAACTCATGACTTTGAAAGGTAGATGGAAAGATGTGGGAAGTAACTGGATGGCAGGATGTATGTGAGAAAATAAAATAATTTGGTCCTTGGGCATGTGGTTTATGGTAATAAAATGATAAGGGGCAGATAGTATCCTACAAAGATTAGGAAGAAAAAGTTCAAGAAAGTAGTTGACTTAGTCTCTTGAGAACAAGGACCATATTTTATTCATATATGCATCTTCAGCTTCTAGTACGGTGATTTACGTGTAGTAGGGGTTTAAAATTACAAGACTTTAAGAAGAAGGAGGAGAAAATATTAAGCAAAATAAGCCATAAATCACAAATATACAAGCGATAATATGTATGACCAAACCCACCTTCCCCCAAAACATCAACAATTACAAGCAGAAGTACAAAAAGAGTTTAATCATCTCATAAGAAAACAACAGGAACACTGGTCAAAAACAGTAATTTATGGCTGAACTTGTAAACATTTAAGTGCAAAAGAGAGAAAAAGCAGAAAGTGCTTGAAATGTTAATACAAGAAAGCAGAAATGATCTCATAGTTATCACTAAGTTTCAGTGAACCAAAATAATAGAAGAGTACATACACCCTGTTCCAGGGAAATAGACTTGATGTGGGCTTGGGGGATAGCAAGGTGTACAGAGCACATAATTAATTCAATCAATAGTGGGCTTGTGCAGTGGATATGAAGGTGACTAAGACATAATATATGATTTCAAACGCCTCACAATCACAAGGGGAGATGGATACATAAACATTTAACTAAAGTAAAATGTGACACAAACTACAACCGGTATGTCTAAAGTACCACACATTAGTTTCCTGGACTGCTGTAACAAAGTATTGTAGATCAAGTGGCTTAAACAATAGAAAGTTCTTGTCTCACCACTCTGGAGGCTGGAAATCCTAAAACAAGGCATTGGTGGGTTGGTTACTTCTGAGGCTGTGAGGGTGAGTTTGACCCACGCCTCTCTCCCAGCTTTTAGCTTCTGGTGGTTTGCTGGCAATCTTTGGCATTCCTTGGCTTATGGATGGATCACGCCAATCTCTGCCTTCATCTTAACACACCATTCTCCCTGCTGTGCATGTGTGTGTCCAAATTTCCCCTCTTAATAAGAGCACAGTCATACTGGATTAGGGCCCACTCTCTAAGATCAATTACCTCATCTTAAATTGATCATCTGCAAAGACTTAGTACCAAATAAGGTCACATTCACAGGTGCTGGGGATTGTGACTTGAGCATCTGTTTTGGGTCACAATCCCACCCATATCAGGGTTAAGAACACTGGAATCATTGTGGCATATAGCACAGCATGTCCAGTCTGCCTGTCAGATGACAGTAACAAGAGATTTTGAAAATTATTTTTAAATACAAAATTGATCCAAGGTGAGGAATAAAATGTTTGGGGAAGGACATCTGTCTATTCAGGGAAGAAACTGTGTTTTTGAAAATATCACTTGATTTATTGAATTCACTAACCACTCACTATCTACCATGGGCCAAATGCCATGTAAGATGCCAGAGATGCAAAATTGATAAGACAGTCACAGTCTTCAGAATGCCTAATAAATATTTAACTTTTTGGCTGGCCAATTTCTCTCTTAGTATGTAGAGCAAGTGCAGTTTTGAGTTGGGGATGAATTCCAGTCACCTAGACAGAACTTACTTCTGATCATATAGATTACTGAAAATTTAGGAAAAAGTGGCCACATCATTGAGAGATCATTATTGCAAGAGAAGGAATATCCCCAGACTTTGAGAAAACAGATATTTTTAAAGCTCAGGGAAATAATAGTTATAGTTCTATGATCAAGGAGCACCATAGGATGCTGGGATTTCTGCACCGAAACCTCATCCCACGAGCTGCCCTGGGCTTGGTGAGATGCCTGCCAGATTATCTGTCTCTTTCACAACCCTTGGATGTTGCCTTTCATATCCAGTATCTAGGGCATTGTAGAACTTGAATTCTTGTTGAGTAATTATAATTGTGAATCATCTGTTACAAAAGAAGAGTAGAAAATGCCAAAAAAAAAAAAAAAAAAAAGTGGTTGCACTTAGAGCTCTCTGTTTAAATCAGATATTGAGAATATAAAATCACATTTTGTCATATGAATTTGAAAGTGTGAGTTTTTGACATAAACATTTTTAGAAACATGTATGATGTTACTTGTGGGCTTGTAAAAATAGAGAAAAAAAATTAAAAATTTTAATTTTTAATTTTAGTTAAACGTTTAGTTAGTTTTCTGGTTTGTGTTACTAAAAAAAAATGCTGAAGTGAACATGTTTGTAGACATGGGTTTTGGGTATTGGTCTGCCCCTTTCTGTAGGATCTGCAATAACCTTTGACTATCTCCAGTCTTACTTTAAATCTCTCCCTTCCGTGCTGCAGACTGAGTGAGCCACCTGCCATGCACATCTCATCTATGAGTCTCTTCTTACTGTTCATCAGTGCCTCACCATTGCCTTCAGACTTTTCCTGACTTTTTGTGATGAGGCTCAGCCTCAGGGTCTACATTTCATCTCTGGTCAAACTCAATAATGGACAGAAACTTCTATTGCAACTCTGTCTGTGTGCATGTTCTTCCTCTTTCTTTCTTTCTTTTTTTTTTTTTTTTGAGACAGAGCCTCGCTCTGTCGCCCAGGCTGGAGTGCAGTGGCCGGATCTCAGCTCACTGCAAGCTCCGCCTACCGGGTTTACGCCATTCTCCTGCCTCAGCCTCCCGAGTAGCTGGGACTACAGGCGCCCGCCACCACGCCCAGCTAGTTTTTTGTATTTTTTAGTAGAGACGGGGTTTCCTCTTTCTTTCTCTTTCCTTCCTTCCTTCCTTCCTTCCTTCCTTCCTTCCTTCCTTCCTTCCTTCCTTCCTTCCTTCCTTCCTTCCTTCCTTTCTTTCTTTCTTTCTTTCTTTTTCTTTCTTTTTCTTTCTCTCTTTCTCTCTTTCCTTCTTTCCTTCCTTCCTTCCTTCCTTCCTTCCTTCCT
>NW_022162041.1:5317-8481 GCF_008728515.1 Papio anubis | reverse complement strand
TCGCCTTATTTCTATGGAATCTGAGAATAGATATTTCGTATCCCCTTAAAGACTATAGGGCCAAAGGAAATATCCTCAGATAACAAAGAGAAAGAAGCTTTCAGAGAAACTTCTTTGTGTTCTGTGAAATCATCTCATAGAGTTTCAGCTTTCCCCTCAAGAAGCCTTTCGCTAAGACAGTTCTTGTGGAATTTGCAAAGTGACATTTGGAAGCCCATAGAGGGCTATGGTGAGAAAGAATATATCCTCCGAGAAAAACTGGAAAGAAGCTTTCTGAGAAACTGCTTTCTGATGTGTGACTTCCACTCACAGAGTTACATCTGTATTTCGTGGATATCTTTGCTAGCCTTATTTCTGTGGAATCGGAGAACAGATATTTCGTATCCCCTTGGATACCATAGGGCCAAAGGAAATATCCTCAGATAAAAAAGAGAAAGAAGCTTTCAGAGAAACTTCTTTGTGTTCTGTGAAATTATCTCACAGAGTTACAGCTTTCCCCTCAAGAAGACTTTCACTAAGACAGTTCTTGTGGAATTGGCAAAGTGATATTTGGAAGCCCATAGAGGACTATGGTGAAAAGGGAAATATCCTAGGATGAAATCTGGAAAGAAGATTTCTGAGAAACTGCTTAGTGTTCTGTGAATTCATCTCACAGAGTTACAGCTTTCCACTCAAGAAGTTGCTCGCTAAGCCTTTTCTTGTGGAATTCGCAAAGTGATATTTGGAAGCTGTTAGAGGGCAATGGTGAAAAAGAAAATATCCTCCGAGAATAAAGGAAAGAAACTTTCTGAGAATCTGCTTTGTGATGTTTGACTTCCACTCATAGAGTTACTTCTGTATTTCGTGGATCTCTTTGCTAGCATTATTTCTGTGGAATCTGAGAACAGATATTTCGGATCCCTTTGAAGACTATAGGGCCATAGGTAATATCCTCCGATAACAAAGAGAAAGGAGCTTTATGAGAAACTTCTTTGGGTTCTGGGAAATCATCTCCCAGAGTTACAGCTTTCCTCTCAAGAAGCCTTTCGCTAAGACAGTTCTTTTCGAATTTGCAAAGTGATATTTGAAAGCCCATAGAGGGCTATGGTGAAAAAGGAAATATCCTCAGATGAAATCTGGAAAGAAGCTTTCTGAGAAAATGCTTAGTGTTCTTTGAATTCATCTCACAGAGTTACAGCTTTCCCCTCAATAAGCCGCTCGCTAAGCCTGTTCTTGTGGAATTCGCAAAGTGATATTTGGAAGCACATAGTGGGCTATGGTGAAAAAGAAAATATCCTCCGAGAAAAACTGGAAAGAAGCTTTCTGAGAAACTGCTTTGTGTTGTGTGACTTCCACTCACAGAGTTACATCTGTATTTCTTGGATCTCTTTGCTATCCTTATATCTGTGGAATCTGAGAACAGATATTTCGGATCCCTTTGAAGACTACAGGGTCAAAGAAATATCCTCCGATAACAAAGAGAAAGAAGGTTTCTGAGAAACTTCTTTGTGTTCTGTGAAATCATCTCACAGAGTTACAGCTTTCCCCTCAAGAATCCTTTCACTAAGACAGTTCTTGTGGAATTGGCAAAGTGATATTTGGAAGCCCATAGAGGGCAATGGTGAAAAAGGAAATATCCTCAGATGAAATGTGGAAAGAAGCTTTCTGAGAAACTGCTTAGTGTTCTGTAAATTCATCTCACAGAGTTACAGCTTTCCCCTCAAGAAGCCGCTCGCTAAGCCTGTTTTTGTGGAATTCGCAAAGTGATATTTGGAAGCCCATAGAGGGCTATGGTGAAAAAGAAAATATCCTCTGAGAAAAACTGGAAAGAAGCTTTCTGAGAAACTGCGTTGTGATGTGTGACTTCCACTCACAGATTTACATCTGTATTTCGTGGATCTCTTTGATAGCCTTATTTCTGTGGAATCTGAGAACAGATATTTCGGATCCCTATGAAGACTATAGGCCAAACGAAATATCCTCCGATAACAAAGAGAAAGAAGCTTTCTGAGAAACCTCTTTCTGTTCTGTGAAATCATCTCACAGAGTTACAGCTTTCACCTCAAGAAGCCTTTCGCTAAGGCAGTTCTTGTGGAATTGGCAAAGAGATATTTGGAAGCCCTTAGAAGACTATGGTGAATATGGAAATATCCTAGGATGAAATCTGGAAAGAAGCTTTCTGAGAAACTGCTTAGTGTTCTGTTATTTCATCTCACAGAGTTACAGCTTTCCCCTCAACAGGGCGCTCGCTAAGCCTGTTCTTGTGGAATTCTCAAAGTGATATATGGAAACCTATAGGGGGCTATGGTGAAAAAGAAAATATCCTCCGAGAAAAACTGGAAAGAAGATTTCTGAGAATCTGCTTTGTGATGTGTGACTTCCACTCACCGAGTTACATCTGTATTTCGTGGATCTCTTTGCTAGCCTTATTTCTGTGGAGTCTGAGAGCAGATATTTCGGATCCCTTTGAAGACTATAGGACCAAAGGAAATATCCTCCGATAACAAAGAGAAAGCAGCTTTCTGAGAAACTTCTTTATGTTCTGTGAAAAAAGCTCACAGAGTTACAGGTTTCCCCTCAAGAAGCCTTCGCTAAGACAATTGTTGTGGGAATATGCAAAGAGAGCCCCAGAGGCTATAGCAGGTGAAAAAGGAAATATCCTCAGATGAAATCTGGAAGGAGAGAAACTTGCGAAGCTGCTTAGTGTTCTGTTAAGACTGCATCTCACAGAGTTGAAAGCTTTCCACGTCAAAACTCGTTAAGTCGCCTATTTCTTGTGGAATTTACATAAAAGTGATGTTGCGATAGGGGCTATAGTGAAAATAGAAAATATCCTCCGAAAAAAACTGGAAAGAAACTTTCTGACTGCTTTTGAGTGTGTGACTTCCCACTCACAGAGTTACATCTATATTTTGGTGATTCTGCTTTGCTAGCCTTATTTCTGTGGAATCTGAGAACAGATTTTTGGATCCCTCTAGAAGACTATAGGGCCAAAGGAAATATCCTCCGATAGCAAGAAGAAGTAAACTCTAGAAAGTTCTTTGTGTTCTGTATCTACGGAAATTGCAGAAACTCCCCTCAAGAAGCCTTTCCTTTAGGACAGTTCTTGTAAGATTTTACCAAAGTGATATTTGGAAGCCCATAGAGAATTCGCGGGTAGTATAAACTAATACATGCAACTTGCA
>NW_022162041.1:0-1127 GCF_008728515.1 Papio anubis | reverse complement strand
CCTGTTCTTGTGGAATTCGCAAAGTGATATTTGGAAGCCCATAAGGGGCAATGGTGGAAAAGAAAATATCCTCTGAGAAAAACTGGAAAGAAGCTTTCTGAGAAACTGTTTCGTGATGTGTGAGTTCCACTCAGAGAGTTACAACTGTATTTCGTGGACCTGTTTGCTAGACTTATTTCTGTGGAATCTGAGAACAGATATTTCCGTTCCCTTTGAAGACTCTAGGGCCAAAGGAAATATCCTCCGATAACAAAGAGAAATAAGCTTTCTGAAAAACTTCTTTGTGTTCTGTGGAATCAACTCACAGAGTTGCAGCTTTCCCCTCAAGAAGCCTTTCGCTAAGACAGATTTTGTGGAATTTGCAAAGCGATATTTGGAGTCCGTTAGAAGGCTATGGTGAAAAAGGAAATATCCTCAAATGAAATCTGGAAAGTAGCTTTCCGAGAAACTTCATAGCGTTCTCTGAATTCATCTCACAGTGTTAGAGCTTCCCCCTCAAGAACCCGCTCGCTAAGCCTGTTCTTGTGGAATTCGCTAAGTGATATTTGGAAGCCCATAGAGGGCTATGGTGAAAAGGAAAATATTCTCGGATGAAATCTGGAAAGAAGCTTTCTGAGAAACTGCTTAGTGTTCTGTGAATTCATCCCAGAGAGTTACAGCTTTCCCCTCAAGAAGCCGCTCGCTTAGCCAGTTCCTGTAGTATTCGCAAAGTGATATTTGGAAGCCCATAGAGGGCTAAGGTGAAAAACAAAATATCCTCCGAGAAAAACTGGAAAAAAGCTTTCTGAGAAACTGCTTTGTGATGTGTGACTTCCACTCACAGAGTTATATCAGTATTTCGTGGATCTCTTTGCTAGCCTTATTTCTGTGATTCCGAGAACAGATATTGCGGATCCCTTTGAAGACTATAGGGCCAAAGGAAATATTCTCCGATTACAAAGAGAAGGAGCTTTCTGAGAAACTTCTTCGTGTTCTGTGAAATCATCTCACAGAGTTACAGCTTTCCCCTCAAGAAGCCTTTCACTAAGACCGTTCTTGTGGAATTGCAAAGTGATATTTGGAAGCCCATAGAGGGCTATGGTGAAAAAGGAAACATCCTCAGATGAAATCTGGAAAGAAGCTTTCTG
>NW_022162040.1:0-8502 GCF_008728515.1 Papio anubis | reverse complement strand
AGCTACTTGTGAGGCGGAGGCAGGAGAATCGCTTGAACCCAGGAGGTGGAGGTTGCAGCAAGTCGAGATTGCTCCACTGCACTCCAGCCCCGGCAACAGAGCAAGACTGTCAAAAAAAAAAAAAAAAAAGAAAGAAAGAAAAATGGCCTGTTGCTCTTGGGAAATGATAAGAAGTTATAGATGATGGAATGTTGACTGTGAGAGGAAACGTTCATTCTCAGAATCAAAGTCAATAGCCACTGGGTATCTATGTCACTATGTTGCTTCAGAAAAATACAATTTTTAAAGTTATTCCTTGAAATATTTCAGGCTGCTTATTTTTCCTATCTTTCTCATAGTGACTCTGCCTACCTATTACTTCCTCTTTTCTTAGCTACTGTGCTTACCATGTCTTCTATTACTCAGTAACTCAGGGGAGAGATATGAATGGGCTCAAAGCACCAAAGCCCAATAGAGAACAAGACATGAAGCAGAGGTCTCCTCACCACACCTATTCCAGGTACTGTTTCAGGCTTCTGTTCGGCAAGCAGCTACCAGGTCCACTTCTCCAGGTCGACCCCTGATGCTGAGAGTGAAACAAAGTCATTCAGAGGATTCAAATAAATGCCTTCTCTGCCTAGGTGGGCTAACGTCTGTTTCTATTGTTTATAAAGGGGGGTCCTGAATACCACAAGTGTTTTTAAACAATTTTTTTCTGACCGTATTTCTTGGGACCTTTCCATTCTGCAGGTCTCTCAGGAGCCATATGGAGAGGGTAGAGTTAACCCAAGCCAGCAGCTTCCTGGATTCTCCTTCAACCAGAGCAGATCAACTTAGTTTTCTTATGAAAAAGAATTTCTGCTACACACACAAAAAAAGTCTAGAAACTACACGTGGATGACAGGAAAGAAGTTCTTTTATCTTTCTTGAATTTTTCTAGACTTTCTCTGGATACCAACACAGAGCCTTCCAGACCCAAGTTCTCCAGGTTCCCATGGATGATCTAGTAGTAAAGAGTCCAAGCAGCTGCCTGCTATCTCCTCAGCAGCCAGAGCTGGTCCTGCTTCTCTTTGTTACCTGGGTCCTGGAGACTGGGGCTGATTTCTGCCACTTCTTAGCCATCTCATCTTGGACAAATACCTTACTTCTACTGAACTTAAATTCTTCTCTCTGTAAAATAGAACATGAATAATACTATTCTGTCAACCTCATATGACACCTGTGAGGCTCAAATGATCTAATAAGTATCACCTTATGCATTTATAAATTATTCGATACATACAAGATGAAACTATTATAACTATTACAGTCAGCATAAAATCTTAAATCAGTTGGTGAGCTTGTTTCCTGGATGTGAATGAATTAAGCTAGTCTATTCTATGTAAAAACAGTTAGCTCTTTTCATAGGAGGATGCATTGACTTATACCACAGCTCTGTGGTTAAATTCTGATATGACACTGACGTTTTATTTTGTTTTGTTTTATTTTCTTAGACATGGGATCTTTCAGTGTTGCCCAGGCTAGTCTTGAACTCCTCGCCTCCCACTATCCCTCCACCTCAGCCTCCCAAAGCAATGGGATTACAGGCATGAGCCACTGTACCCTGCTGAGATTTTATAACGTGTAATCTTTAAACCTCAAGGGCCTATAGGCTTTGTCAGAAAAAAAAAAAAAAGAAAAGAAAATTTTGACAGTGGCCATGATGGTTGCAGCCAGGCACATGGGTAATAAATCCTAGGCCTATAAAGTAAATTTGACCTCTTACCTGTGTAACTAGAGTTTGTTAAGTATTTCACCGACAGGTACAGGTTATAAACATGTGTATCGGAGGTAGAACAAAGACAAAATGGAATCAGTCACCCTGTACCAGATCCTCAGATGACTAACCTTAGTCTCCACCTGCTCAACTGCATGTACATCTCATATATATATGTCTTCTATGGATACTGTTGTAGCAGGACGAGCCGTGGACAAAACCTCTCAGACACTGAGATAGTGAAGGGAGCGGCTTTAATCAGCTAGGAGCATCAGCAGGCTAGCATGTGAAAATCCGAGCTCGTCAGGCGCTCAACTTCTGTCCCTTTTAAGGGCTCACAACTCTAAGGAGGTCCGCGTGAGAGGGTCGTGATTGATTGAGCAAGCCAGGGGGTACATGACAGGGACTGTAAGCACCGGTGGTCAGAGTGAAACAGAACAGATCGGGAGGTTTTACAATGTCCTTCCATACAATGTCTAGAATCTATAGATAACATCAGTTGCTAGGTCAGGGGTCGAATTTTAACTACCAGGCTTAGGTCTGGCAGGCCCAGGCCTGGTTTCAGGTCTGGTTCCTTGGTTTCGGGTCTGGTTCCTAGGCACCGGGCTACCTGCCTTTAGTTCTGCTTCTCTTTCCTTTTCTGAGTATAAAACAATATGAGAGGGTCTCTCTCTTCCCTCAGTGTCACTGAACACCAGTCAGAATCATAGGAATGTAACTGCTGCTTCTTGGCCCTGCTTCTCCCACCTTCTGTACCACCTGCATCCTTCTAGTAGGAAATTATGTACTGTGCCTCATGGAACCTACTTTGGAGACTCATTCTCAGTCTGCACTGAGTCTGTGTTTCCAGGCTTAAGACCTCAAACCTGGCTCAAAATAAACCTAACCATAATTTCTCTAAGTTTTAGTGCCTGTTATTTCACTTTTCAGTTGACAGCTTTAAACGACTTACTGGTGACAAAAGATGTAAGGGCCAAAACCCTTATATTTTCATTTGTATACATGTGTATATTTATAATTATATATAAATATCAATTATATGCCATTTCAATGATTGGTATTTTAAATACATATTTTGATAGATTTGAATAATATTTATATATTTTTATGTGTAGTGATTATTTTACTAATTTGTACATTTATAATTTCTATGAATTTTATTAAGTACTTTCAATGTACAACACTATGTGATTCTATGCTTATTTTATGTAAAGGTGGATTGGTCTAGGTTTTATGAGTTTTGGTTATTAGGTTGAAGAGCTTGAAAACTACTTAACTACAAAGTAATTGTTAACAACTTCACAGCAACTTCACAAGAACAAAGTAGTTGCTGAGAAGCCATTGCAAGTATTTGAGAAAATTCATGTGATGAAAAACAATGTGTTAGTAAGAAGCAGAGTAATTGGATTAAAAAATAAGTAATTAGAAAGGTAAAAAATACATGAACTTGAGAAACTGAAAGAATGGCTTTGCCCATAGAAAAGTAGGATCCAGCTGGAGACACTCAATGAAATTTTAGAACATGAAAAACTTTTCCAGTATAGACAGAATGAAAAGAGGAAGGAGTACAGAATATTCTTGTGCTGTAACTTGTATCTACTTTTAACAACCACCGCCACCTGGTGGCTTGTGACCCTGTTTCCACTGAAGAGAGAAACCCTGTTTATTCTTGATTTTTCAGACCTAATCGGGGATAAAACAGGATAAAAAGAACACTGGCCTGGAACACCAGGGATCTAAGTTTCTGGAGCACAGGGGTTAAAGACCATAATATGTCTTGTCCATCTAGATCCTTTAACTAAAAATACCTATACTTTAATGATTTCTTATGAAATTGCAGCCAAAGCTGGAATCCAGAAAGAATTCTGACATGAATTAAAATCTTCAAATCCCATCATGTATGTTGAATTACTCCTTTTTTTTTTGATTCGACAAGCCTCATGTCTCCCATCCTGTTAGACCTTGGTAGTTTAAGCCCATATCTCTCTCCTGAGTTACTGAGTAATAGAAGACATGGCAAGCACAGTAGCTAAAGAAAGAGGAAGTGATAGGTGGAGAGACAGTCACAGTGAGAAAGCCAGGAAAAATGAGCAGCCTGCAATATTTCAAGGAATAAGTTTACAATTGTATTTTTCTGAAGCAACATTGTGGGATGAGTACACATAGCTGCTACTGATTTTGATTCTGAGAATGAAACTCCCTCTCACGACCAACATTCCCTCACCTATAACTTCATATCATTTGCCAAGAACAAGCTATTTTACAGCTTCTTGATGCTTTTCTTAATGCGTTCTGCGGCCTAGAAATTCTACTCTGTACACATTTATTTCAGAAATCCCTAGTTCAAAGGTTACCCCTGCTATAAAGGCTTCCAACACTCTCTCCAAGCAGAGGCAACATTTCTCCCTTCTGTTCCACAATTGATTGCATTTTGTTTTCACCTTACTGTATTCTTACTAAACCCTCATTATACTCCTATCTAAACAACATGTACTGTCTTAGTCTGTTTGAGTCCCTGTAATAAAACGCTATAAACTAGGTATCTTATAAACAATAGAAATTTATTTCTTATCGTTCTAAAGGCTAGGGAGTCCAAGATCAAGACATTGGCAGGTTCCATGTCCAGTGACAGTTTGCTTTTTCATAGACGGAGCCTTTTAAATATGTATTCTCATTGTGGAAGGCGCAAGGGAAGTCTCTTTTATAAAAACACTAATTTCATTCATGAGGTTTCTCCCATGTGATCTAATCATCTCTTAAAGGCCACCACCTCCTAATAATATCACCTTGGGGCCAGGGTTTCAACATGTGAATTTTGGGGTGACACAAACATTTGAATCATAGCATGTACAACATCTGCTTAAATGTGTATCAGTATCACTGCACTTTAGCCTTCTCAGGATCAAACACTGTGTCTTTCAAATCTGTATTCCAGATATTCTTTTGGTTGATGGCTACTAGAATAGACAATGCCTCCATCCCACCCTCCAGGATGACAATTCTAGGGAGAAATTGAATAAGCATTTGACAGACCTTGAGAACATATAATTTTATGAGGGGTAGGAGGTAAATGCAGAATTTCTGTAAGAGTTTGCATACTTGTAACATTCATGAACCCTGAACTTTTAATCGGTTTCTCAGGGCTCAGAAAACATAGGTGGTATTAGAGCTCAGAAACCTAACAAGTGAGTTTCATCATGAAGGATAACAAAGGGCTTGGCTCTTTTATTGAGGATCCATTCATTAACAACATGTAGACATAGTTTCTGGGGCTCCTCCATTTCTCTATAGAGAACGCCTCCATCTTTACCAGAGGTTTAGCTCCCAACCACCTATCCACGTTCTGGTTACAAGGTAAAAGAGGATGTCCGAGAAGCCTGAAGTTAAGTATTCAGAACATGGAGGAAACAGAGGCAGTCCAAGAAATAAAGATTGAAAAGCAAAATACTACCAAGAGCAATCTCAAATTGATAAGAAAAGGTTTGTATCCAGAGGACAAGAGTGCTATGAAAAAGAAAATTTAAAATTTGAATTACAATAGCCAAGATAGATTCAGTAAAAGGGTTAGGAGATAAAATTAAGGATATCTCTTAAAAATATAGCAAAAAAAGAAAAAAGAAAAAAGAAAGAAAAAGCAGAAGAGGGATTCAGAAGGAGTACAACCAGAAAGATGGCATTATGAGAAAAACTTGATGAAAGAGCCATGCTGAAAGATGTGGGCAGCCTCTAGAAAACAGAAAAAAAAAACAGAAAATCAGTTCTCTTCTAGAGCCTCCAGAAAGAAATGCAGCCCTGCCAACACCTTGATGTGAGCCTAGTGAGATGCATTTTAGACTTCTGATCCTAGCACTATAAGATTATAAAGTTAGGTTGTTTTAAGCTCCTAAGTTTGTAGTAATTTATTACAGCAGCCATAGAAAACTAAAAAGGATCATATTACATTTGACACTCATTATCTTCAGTGGTGGTTTCATCACATTTACTCTAGTCCTGTGCCCTTCATCCTTAATCCTTGATCCCCAGGAGTTTATCCTTCCCATAGTCTCTGTTCCGCATCCAGCCATCTCTACTCACTGCAGTCCTAACTCCTTGTTGGCTCCTGATTCTCTAGATGCCAGAGTGTCATAGAGTTATCCCAGACACAGGCTGTCCTAAAGGTGGGAGTTGTCCCGCCCTTAGCCCCTAATAAAGACAGCATTGACAAGAACACTAACAGTCCGCACTGACCCCCAAGAGCTTCTTTGGTATTATTATACAGACAAAGAGGACCTGTACTATGTCTCCCTCCCACTCTGCCCCCTTGGGGCTCAATGCACTTCTGTGACTTTTTAACACATGAATCTTAATTATCTTGATTCAATTCTTTATGCACAGTTTTTAAACAATAACAATAAACAACAAAAATGCTGTCAATTAGCCAGCCTCATCTCTGGCTAAATCCTTGATGTCAGTCACAAAGACTACACCACTGGCGTTCAGTTCCCACCAATGCACAAATAATTATTGAGTAAGGATCCTTTCTTTCAGAGTTGCAACGGATTGTAAAGACTGCTGAAAACTGCGATCTTCAGCGAGATATTTAAGGGGAAAAGCGTAAGTGGATTTATCAAGAAGTACATGATGACTAAGGGATCCCAGACTGGGCTCCTGAGTGCCCAGAGCCATTAGTAATGGGGGAGACAACACGAGTGATAGGAGAGATCTGGAAGAGATGGGGAATCTGTGGGCAAGGTCAAGTTCACCTGAGTTCAGAATCTAAGTCATATAACAAAGTCCCTGGATCAATACCAATTTGCCCCAATTACCCATTTTCCTCTGACCTAAGACTAAAATCAAATTATGCTCAGATCAGCATGAAAGGAGGCTTGGTGGGAGTTTAATGTCCATAACCTCTATCTGATCTCTTTTACGGAGCACTGGGAGGTGGCCTGTAAATGTAAAACAAAACTTGCAACAAGGATTTTGCATCAGGCTGGCAAAACCTCATTTTAGGAGACAACCATACTGTCGGGGATAAAGAACAGATTCTCCTGTCTCCAGTGATCCTCCAAGGTTGTTTTTATTATAATGGAAATTTCCAAGGCTTTATGCAGAGCTCACATGTGGATGAAAGAGCTGCTGCACCAGCAGAGGTATAATTGTCTTCTGCTGTTCCTGAAGTCAGCACATGGCTGTTCATTAATTGACGTTGCACCCCATGAGCATAGCATTTCCAAACTGTGGGTTACTAAATAAGACCTCAGTGAACACAGTACTGCTGCTCCTTTCTGGTATGTACTTCCAATTATAATTTTATTCATTTTTCATTTGGCATATCCATAGTGAGCTTCTAGTGCAATAAGCTGCATTATTAGATGCTGTGGCATACATATAGATAAATAAGATAGAGTCTATGCCTCAAGGTACTGGAAGCTGGCAGCTAGGGTGACCTCTAGAGGAATGTAGTGTGTGCAGTCACCATCATGGAGTTAAGAATACAAACTCCAAATTACTTTGCTTCACTCTAAGCCTTATATTTTTACTATCAACAGTTTTTCCTTAATAATTTTAGTTGCAAAATAGAAGATTCAAATAATGTACAAACAAAATCGTTAGCCTCTGTTGGATACCGTGGTTGCTGGTTAATCCTCATAATAACCTTATGAGGGAAATTACATTACCTCCCAGTTGTATGTAACCTGCATTTCCCAAAAGACCGTCACCAGTGAGTTGAAATAATTGATTGACTATCACTTACATTCTACTTGTTATTGCCTTCTCTCACCACCAGTAAAGGTCCTACCAGCATTTCTATTCAAACAAGCCATTGTTCATGCAAAATGACTTAAGGCTGTTCACTCCAGCTGGGCTCACTCCACTGGCCCAACAAAGCCTGTGCTACAGTTAGGATCCCTTCTCTGCTAACATGAGGAAACTCGGGTTTTGTGAATTGGTGAGTTGCTCAAGGGTGCACACTTAGATCATCAATTTATACTTCAGACTTCAAGGGCACTACCTTCCCTCTGTAATTCAAACTGATTAACTTCTCATCTAAATACAAAATCATCACACCTTATCCCACTTGTTTATATTACTTCATATTACTTCTTACTTTCATAATCACACAGATTAGTTTCCTTTGGCAAATAAACTAGAATTGCGGCAATTAAGTGAGAAGGTTAGGGCAGAAGGGTTTGGTCTGAAAGTTTTCACAAGACCAAAGGGCAGTGGCTCCTGAGGATGGGGAGCTCAGGGACTCATTGTAAAGGCCCAAGTTTGGGTCAGCTGGAAGACCAGCCCTCATTGTCTGTCTGGGCAGAGCACAGTTTAGTCAACATTATGTACTTAAGGCTAGTAAATACACCATAGACTTCATTAGCTAAGCAGCAATCTATATAGATATTAACCAGTTGCTCACTCTATGCCAAGCACATATGCCATTGTTTGGTGACTTTCACCTATTTATACAATCTTCTCAACAAGTCTGTAAGGTACTTCGGGACAAAGAAAGTCTCCTGCATCTTGTGCTCCCTTACCACTATTTGCTTAATAGATTCTGCTGTTTCAAATTCTAAAAGGAAGGAAATTAAACAATTCTTAACCAAATGATCTTTCTCAAACAGGGTCAGTGCCCTCTCTTGGGATGCAAATCCTATGTATCTTATTCCATTGAATAACTCTGTAGTTAGTCATTGATATGGCAGGTTCAGGCTTTTGCTCTTCCTCTTTGAACATCAGTGGGTGCATTTTATTTCTCTCCCTCTCTGTCTCTTTTTAGGTTTTTTTTT
>NW_022162039.1:0-8504 GCF_008728515.1 Papio anubis | reverse complement strand
TCAGCCTCCTGAATAGCTGGAACTACAGACATGCAACACCATGCTCACCTAATTTTTATATTTTTAGTAGAGACGGGTTTCTACTAAAAACCCGTCGCAAGCTCCTGACTTCGTGATCTGCCAGCCTCAGCCTCCCAAAATGCTAGGATTACAGGTGTGATCCACCACACATGACCAGGTTTGTCTTTTTTTTTTTTTTTGTAACTATGATAAGCAAAAAGAAAGGATAAGACACACATATGCTGAGTAGGGCACTCTGCTCACTCAAGTTTGTGGTATTGCCTGTTTGTCTGATTCATGCTGTAACATGCAGATATTTCTGGAAATGTTTTATTATTATTGAAAAATTAAACTCAAGAATAGCATTCGGAGACCAACAATATTCTTCTTTAACAAGTGTATTACCTACTTCACAGCCTATCATAGTTACAAGGAGTAACTGTGTAAACAGGCATTAATTGCTGTGAACAATGCCCCATGGTCTTGGTAAGGTAGAGCTAATCTTTGCAAGAAAAACAGAAAAGGAATATTTCAGAGCATTTTACTGAGTAACAGAGGCTTTTTTTTTTTTTTTCCATGTGATGCTCTTGGGTTTTCCACTATTAAAACTTCATATTCATGAATTTTATTCTTCCCATCTAGTCTTTACCAGAGATAGACTGAACTTCAAGACAAAAGGGAATTTTTCAGATATGGACAAGCTAACTTATACAGATAGTAAGTAATCTGACTCATCTTTTGAATATAAGTTTCAACACAAGTACCAGTTTTCTTAAATTGAAGGTCTAGAAAGCTTAGTTTGGGTGTAACATGTCTATTGATATATACATATATATAAATATATCATACATATATATATAGCAGTTACAAACTGAAATATTTTTATTCTATGATAAAACTACAAGTAGAGCTATATCACTTCCTTTTCCTTTCATGAAGCTTTTTATGGTTGTAACTGTTTCATTTTAAAAATTTCTGCATGACTAATTTCAGAATTTAAGCTAAGCTCATAAATACATCATTAACTTGTCAGACTTAAAACAAGTGATTTTAAAAATGTATTTCTTCCTTTACATGGAATACATGATCTTAAAAAATCTCTACCGGATCATACCATTTCTTCAAGTCTTCCAGAAAAAGTTCATTTCCTTAGTGGAAAGAGGGAGATAAAAAGAATATTAAGAATCCAGAAACTGATATCCTGAATATGGCCTTGCCCTACACTGTCTCACTTTGTAGTCACTTTGTAAGTGTAAAATAAGTATGTAGAGCTTATCATCTCTAATGTTCTTTCCAGCTTGAGAAATTTTTATATTTGTATGTAACCCATTGGCTAGTCTTGTAAAAGTCATCTTCAAATCAGGGAGTATAATATTTTGAAAAGTTAAATGAGAGGGCTTAGTAGATTTTGTGAATATTTGTTAAAGTCTTTGTGTTAAATCATTGACATTTCAATAGAGTTCAAATGATTATCAACAAGTCATTTGAATTCTTCACTGTCAGTGAGTTGACTTTCCTGTTGGGAAATCCAGTTTTGTAAACAAAGTTCATTCTTTCAAGTACAAGAACACTCTGACAAGCAAATACATTGGCAATGAGTTATGTTTGGAACTTCACAAAATCCTCTTAGAAAAAAGGGCACCTAGCTACTTTGGCTGCAGTTCCCCTGCTTCAGGCAGTTGCCCCCTACATGACCCTGCTCTCCTTTATCTTGTTGTTATTGTTAAGGACGAGCTCATGGAAAACAATTTTGGCTCATGCAGATGCAGAAAATGTGCCTGGCATATTGAAACGGATGAGTTCACTTCTGGAATTATGCCTCATGTGGGCGCATATGTAGAGATATGCCTCATGTGGACGCTGCTGCAGCTGCTGTGCCCATCTCATATCAGCAGGCAAGTAACTTCTTTATTATAGCTAACAGTCAACAGGGTCACATCTGTGTACTCTGTGAATTACTTCATGTATCACTGATGGTCTTTTTGCAGGTGTAAATTAGTCAAAGTATTGGCATGGGGGTTATAGTGTCATTATGTGGTTAATATTTCTGGAAGTAATTTTATGTTAACATGTAAAGATCCTGCTGAGGAAAAGAAACATTGCAATGAAGGACTTCATTTAGCTTCCCATGTCAGTTGCTCAAAAGTGTTTCCATTAACTATCTGTAGTGTCCAGCATACCATGTGGACTTCTCCCTAAAACTCTCCTACAAAAACTATTTCATGCAGGCCTTATCATCTTGAGAAATCATGAGGAAACACTGAAATAAAAGTTAAATCCCATTATATAACTGTAATGTGATTCAAATATTTAAATATTATTTCTTTTTCTATCTATATGTTTCCTTCATGTCTTAAGAAATTAGGGAAAAACACTTTCTATTTCAAGCTGGAAAAGCTATGACAGTGAGTTAACACTGAGAAAAATCCTACTATCAGATTCTTTCTGTCTGGCCCACTTCTCACCCACTCTTTCTTTCAGATTACCTACTTTTACTTGCTGGAAGTGAGTATGTAAGAGGTTGTAGGAGCTTTTCACTTTGTTCCAGGGCTGAGCAAACATCCACGCTCTTTTCTTTGGGGATCAAATTGTTTAATCCTCAAATATGAAAGAAAGCTTCTCAAGTCAGACACCTCTTAGTTCCCCCCAAACACTGGAAATATATCATCTTTAAAACATTTCCAAAACCTCTTGTTAGCAGTTTCTTGCTTATAGTCATGTCACTAAGGAACATATAGAATTACTTAACGGGCAAGGAATTTTGAGAAGTTGACTTTGCTGATTGCAGAAAAATCTGCTTTTGAAAATCATTCAGTGAAAATTGATATAGAGTCTGTCTCTGCTGGACACTTTCCTTGGGGCTGAACATAACAGGAACCAACGAGCCCTTGTCTTCCTGAATTTCTGGTGATGTTCCCCTTCCCGATTCCAAGTGATCTTCATTGTTCAGTTCCCACCTATGAGTGAGAACATGTGTTTGGTTTTCTGTTCTTTAAGCATAGTTTGCTCAGAATGATGGTTTTGAAGGCATCCATGTCCCACAAAGGACACAAACTCATCCTTTCTATGGCTGCATAGTATTCCATGGTGTATATGTGCCACATTTTCTTAATCCAGTCTGTCACGATGGACATTTAAGCTGATTCAGTTCTTTGTTATAGTGAATAGTGCCACAAAAACATATGTGTGCACGCGGTCTTTATAGCAGCATGATTTATAATCTTTGGGTATATGCCTGCAATGGGATGGCTGGGTCATATGGTACTTCTGTATTCTTCTCCTAGATCCTTGAGGAATCGCCATACTGTTTTCCATAATGGTTGAACTAGTTTACAATCCCACCAACAGTGTAAAAGTGTTCTATTTCTCCACATCCTCTCCAGCACCTGTTGTTTCCTGTGTTGAATTTTTTTAATTTATTTTATTATGATTATACTTTTAAGTTGTAGGGTACATGTGTGCTAACGTGCAGGTTTATTACATATGTATACTTTGTGCCATGTTGGCTGTGCTGCACCCATCAACTCGTCATTACATCAGGTATAACTCACAATGCAATCCTCCCTTCTCCCCTCCCCCGTGATAGGCCCTGTGTGTGATGTT
This sequence comes from Papio anubis, assembly GCF_008728515.1. Classification (NCBI taxonomy): domain Eukaryota; kingdom Metazoa; phylum Chordata; class Mammalia; order Primates; family Cercopithecidae; genus Papio; species Papio anubis. The sequence goes on along the minus strand of NW_022162039.1, from coordinate 4,901 downwards.
CCCTCCTGAGTCCAAGTGGGATCTCATTTTTCAGTTCCCACCCCATGAGTGAGAATACGCGGTGTTTTTGTTTTCTGTTCTTAGTGATAGTTTGCTAAGAATGATGGTTTCCAGCTGCATCCATGTCCCTGGCTGGAAGGACACAAACTCATCCTTTTTAATGCTGCATAGTATTCCATATGGTGTAAATGTGCCACATTTTCTTTAATCCAGTCTGTCACCGACGGACATTTGGGCTGATTCCAAGTCTTTGCTATTGTGAATAGTGCTGCAATAAACATACGCGGTGCATGTGTCTTTATAGCAGCATGATTTATAATCCCTTGGGTATATAACAGTAATGAGATGGTTGGGACATATGGTACATCTAGTTCTAGGATCCTTGAGGAATCGCCATATCACTGTTTTCCATAAATGCTGAACTAGTTTACAATCCCACCAACAGTGTAAAAGTGTTCCTATTTCTCCACATCCTCTCCAGCACCTGTTGTTTCCTGACTTTTGAATGATCGCCATTCTAACTGGTGTGAGATGGTATTCATTTGGTTTTGATTTGGTATTTGCATTTGATTGAGTTAGGGAGGATTCTCTTTTTCTATTGATTGGAATATTTCAGAAGGAATGGTACCAACTCTCCTTGTACCTCTGGTAGACTCAGCTGTGAATCCATCTGGTCCTGACTTTTTGGTTGGTAGGTATTAATTATTGCCTCAATTTCAGAGCCTACTATTGGTCTATTCAGGGATTCAACTTCTTCCTGGTTTAGTTTGGAAGAGCAAGTGTCCAGAAAATATCCACCTTCTAGATTTTCCAGTTTATTTGCATAGAGGTTTTATAGTATTCTCTCTGATGGTAGTTTGTATTTGTGGGTCGTGGTAAGTATCCCTTTTATCATTTTTAATTGCGCCGATTTGATTCTTTTCTTCTTTTTATTAGTCTTGCTAGTGGTCTGTCAATTTTTGTTGATCTTTTTCAAAACCAACTCCTGGATTCATTGATTTTGAGGGTTTTTTGTGTCTCTATATCCTTCAGTTCTGCTCTTGATTTTAGTTTTTATTTCTCTTGACTCTGCTAGCTTTCGAATGTGTTTGCTCTTGCTTCTCTAGTTCTTTAATCGATGTAGAGTGTCAATTTTAGATCTTTCCTGCTTTCTCTTGTAGGGCATTTTGAAGTTGCAACTCTCACACACCGTTTTAAATGTGTCCCAGAGATTCTGGTATAGTTGTACTTGTTCTCATTGGTTTCAGCAAGAACATCTTTATTTTGCCTTCATTTCTGTGATGTACCCAGTAGTCATTCAGGAGCAGTTGTTCAGTTTCCATGTAGTTGAGCGTGTTTTGATTGAGTTTCTTATCCGAGTTCTAGTTTGATTTGCACTGTGGTCTGAGAGACAGTTTGTTATAATTTCTTGTTCTTTTGTGCCATTTCATGAGGAGTGCTTTTTACTCTCCAATTATGTGGTCAATTTTGGAGTAAGTAATTTTATGTGGTGCTGAGAAGAATGTATATTCTGGTTGATTTGGGGCGGAGAGTCTCTATGATGCTCCATAGGGTCAGCTTGCTGCAGAGATGAGTTCAATTCCTGGATATCCTTTGTTAACTTTCTTGTCTCCCTTGATCTGTCTATTGACAGTAGAGTGTTGAAGTTCCCATTATTATTGTATGGGGAGTTCAAGTCTCTTTGTAAGTCTCTAAGACTTGCTTTATGAATCTAGGTGCTCCTGTATTGGGTGTATATATATTTAGATAGTTAGCTCTTCCTGTTGAATTGATCCTGCTATCATTATGTAATGGCCTTCTTTGTCTCTTATGATTCATGATGGTTTAAAGTCTGTTTTATCAGAGACTAGGATTGGAAACTCTGCTTTTTTGTTCTCCCATTTGCTTGGTAGATCTTCCTCCATCCTTTATTTTGAGCCTATGTATGTCTCTATGCGGTGAGATGGGTCTCCTGAATACAGCAGACTGATGGGTCTTGACTCTTTATCCAGTTTGCCAGTCTGTGTCTTTAATTGGAGCATTTAGTCCATTTACATTTAAGGTTAAGATTGTTATGTGTGAACTTTGATCCTGCCATTATGATATTAACTGATTATTTTGCCCAAGCAGCCGGATGCAGTTTCTTCCTAGCCTCGATGGTCTTTACATTTTGCATAAGCTTTTTGCAATGGCTGGTAAATGGCTGTTCCTTTCCATGTTGAGTGCTTCTTCAGGGTTCTTTGTGGCAGGCCTAGTGGTGACGAAATTCTTAAGCATTTGTTATATAAAAATATAAGCATTTGTCATTATGGTACAAAAATATTATATAAAATAAAAGGATTTTATTTCTCCTTCACTTATGAAACTTAGTTTGGCTGATGGTAAAATTTGGTTTAAAATTTTTTTCTTTAATATTGAATATTGGCCCCCTACTCTCTTCTGGCTTAGAGTTTCTGTCGAGAGATCTGCTGTTAGTCTGATGGCTTCCCCTTTGTGGGTAACCCGACTCCTTTCTCTCTGGCTGCCCTTTAAGATTTCATTTCAACGGTGAATCTGGCAATTATGTCTTGGAGTTGTTCTTCCTCGTAGGAGTGTCTTTGTAGCGTTTCTCTGTATTTCCTGGATTTTAGTCGTTGGTCTGCCTACCATAGGGTTGTAGTTCTCCTGGATGATATCCCTGAAGAGTGCTTTCCAACTTGGTTTCATTTTTCCTCACTTTCAGGCACCTAATCAGACGTAGATTTTGGTCTTTTACATAATCCCATACTTCAGGCTTTGTTCATTTCTTTTTCATTTCTTTTTCTTTTGTTTCTTCTCACTTCATTTCATTCATTTGATCCTCAATCGCTGATACTCTTCTTCCAGTTGATCGAGTCGGTTACTGGAAGTTTGCATTTGTCACGTATTTCGCGGTCATTGTTTTCATCTCTTTCATTTCGCTTAGGACCTTCTCTGCATTAATTACTCTAGCCACTGACTTTCCACTTTTTTTTTCAAGATTTTAGTTTCTTTTGCTTGGGTAATGAATTCTTCTTTTAGCTCTGAGAAATTTGATGACTGGTTTCTTCTCATCTCACAAAGTCATTCTCCTCATTCAGCTTTTGATCCGTTGTTGGCGATGAGCTGGCGCCCTTGTCGAGGGAGATGACCCCTTTATTATTTGAATATCCAGCTTTTCTGCCCCTGCTTTTTCCCCATCTTGTGGTTTTTTCTGCCTCTGGTCTTGATGATGGTGATGTACTGATGGGTTTTAGTGTAGGTGTCCTTCCTGTTTGATAGTTTTCTTCTAACAGTCAGGACCCCTCAGCTGTAGGTCTGTTGGAGATTGCTTGAGGTCCACTCCAGACCCTGTTTGCTCTGGGTATCAGCAGCAGAGGCCAGGTGAAGATAGAATATTTCTGAACAATGCAGTGTACCTGTCTGATTCTTGCTTGAAGCTTCCTCTCAGGGGTGTATTCCCACCCCTGTGAGGTGTGGGTGTCATCTCTGTCAATTCGTTTATGGCCTTCTCTGCATTAATTATTCTAGTTATCAATTCTTCCACTCTTTTCAAGATTTTTAGTTTCTTTGCACTGTGTATGTAATTCCTCCTTTAGCTCTGAGAAGTTTGATGGACTGAAGCCTTCTTCTCTCATCTCGTCAAAGTCATTCTCCGTCCAGCTTTGATCCATTGCTGTCGATGAGCTGCGTTCCCTTGCAGGGGGCGATGCGCTCTTATTTTTTGAATTCACAGCTTTTCAGTCCTGCTTTTTCCCCATCTTTGTGGTTTTATCTGTCTCTGATCTTTGATGATGATGGTGACGTACTAATGGGGTTTTGGTGTGGGTGTCTTTCCTGTTTGTTAGTTTTCCTTCTAACAGGACCCTCAGCTGTAGGTCTGTTGCAGATTGCTTGAGGTCCACTCCGGACCCTGTTTGCCTGGGTATCAGCAGCAGAGGCTGCAGAAGATAGAATATTGCTGAACAGCGAGTGTCCCTGTCTGATTCTTGCTTTGGAAGCTTCCTCTCAGGGGTGTATTCCATCGTGTGAGGTGTGGGGTGTCGGTCTGGCCCCAGTGGGGGATATCTCCCAGTTAGGCTACTCAGGGGTCAGGGACCCAATTGAGGAGGCAGTCTGTGCCTTCTCAGATCTCAACCTCCATGTTTGGAGATCCACTGTTCTCTTCAAAGCTTTCAGATGGAGTCGTTTGCGTCTGCAGAGGTTTCAGCTGCTTTTTATTGTTGTTGTTGATTAGCTGTGCCCTGTCCACAGAGGTGGAGTCTACAGAGACAGGCAGGACTCCTTGAGCTGCTATGAGCTACACCCAGTTCCAGCTTCCTAGGACCCAGTTCCAGCTTCCCAGCCACTTTGTTTATCTACTTACACCTCAGCAATGGTGGGCACCCATCCCCCAGCCTCGCTGCTACCTTGCCGGAGATCACAGACTGCTGTGCTAGCAATGAGGGACGCTCCCTGGGCGTGGGACCCTCCCGGCCAGGTTTGGGATATAATCTCCTGGTGTGCCTGTTTCCTAAGATCCTTGGCAGAGCGCAGTATTGGGGTGGGAGTTACCCGAATTTCCAGGTGTTATGTATTTCAGTTCCCCTGGCAAGGAAAAGGAATTCCCTTCTCCCTTGGGCTTCCCAGGTGAGGCGATGCCTCCCCCTGCTTCAGCTCTCACTGATTGGGCTGCAGCAGCTGACGAGTACCGATTGTCCCGCACTACCTAGTGAGATGAACCCAGTACCTAGTTGAAAATGCAGAAATCACCTGTCTTCTGTGTGGCTCAGGCTGGGAGTTGGAGACTGGAGCTGTTCCTATTTGGCCATCTTGCTCCGCCGCCTTCTCTTATACTTTCTTTTTATTTATTTATTTATTTTCTGAGTCAGAGTCTCGCTCTGTCACCCAGGCTGGAGTGCAGTGACCGGATCTCAGCTCACTGC
>NW_022162038.1:0-8507 GCF_008728515.1 Papio anubis | reverse complement strand
ATTTTTTTTGAGACGTTATCTCACTCTGTCACCCAGGCTGGAGTGCGGTGGCATAATCTCAGCTCACTGAAACCTCTGCTTCCCCGGGTTCAAGCAATTCTCCTGCCTCAGCCTCCCGATTAGCTGGGACTATGGGTGTGCACCACCACAGCCAGCTAATTTTTGTATTTTAGTAGAGACAAGTTTTCACCATGTTGGCCAGACTGGTCTCCAACTCCTGACCTCAAGTGATCCGCCCACCTTGGCCTCCCAAAGTGCTGGGATTACAGGCATGAGCCACCACACCCAGCTGTAATACCATTTTAAAATTGTAAATTGTTTATTCATTATAATAATTTTCTATTTGTCTATATTTGTTAGCAAGTTAATTTAGGATATTCAACCATTATTGATGTCCACTAAACTAAATTTTTAATACCTATCCAAAAATAATTTTTGTCTTCACTAAAGAGGAATATTAAGCATATTATCTAGTAGAACTATCTCTGTAAGTCTCTAAAATTGGATTAACACATAAAACATATTTAAATAATCATTTATTAGTATTTTTACTCTAAATTATGTAGAAACAAATGGAGTATTTTAAAGACAAAGGTATACCATTCTTGCTGTTTCTTTGGTTTCCCTATTCAAGTTAAATTGGAATAGTCTTTTTGGAAGTATGCTAACTACCATCATCCAGGAATGAAGTTAAGGATTTATAAAGCAAAACAAATTTTTTCAATATAATCACTTGGTTTCAGATGATACTACTATAAAGTGCCTATTTCCTCATTTTTGGCTCTACCACAACAATATTTTTTGGACATCTGAGGATGTGTGTATTTGTGTTTGTGTATCTCCAATCAATTGTAAGCATCCATGTCTAATACATATTTAAAACATACTAACTCAAAAAATGTATATATCCAGCATGTGTAGTAGGCCAGATGACATTTCCAGCCTGGGATCAAGGATGGGTGAGTATGTTGACTTGGACTCAATATTTGGCTGGGTCTGTCATTTTTTTCCCTGCCATAATAACAAATAATCCTACCGCACATTTGCATTGTACAAAAATACTGATGGATCGGCATGTTGTCTTTTTTATTGCTCATAAAACTATGCTCTAGTTACTGGTGACTTAGCATTAAAAGATAAGTTTGGTTAGAATGGGAGGAAGTTAAATCATAAGCTTCCTTTTTCTTATATCACTAGTCATTTCAACAACCTAAAAGAGTTTATACCAACATACCAAATAACTATTCTCCTGCTCAGTGGTTTAATCCATTGAGTCTCAAAGTTAGCATTACTGCTCTTATACTTATTTTTTAACAATCCTGGGGCAATTTCTTTTTAACTGTGTTCAAAATACAATTTCACAGTATTCCATTCACAGCTGCAGAGGTTACTTGTAGGCAGGCTTGAAATGCATAAATAGAAGGATTTGCAAGGTGGTTTAATAACGAAATAAATCATTCACGGAGATTATTTTTCAAAAGTTTCATTTATATGAATTTATTGCATTTTAATACATGTAGGTTATGTATACAATTTGATTGTATAGAAAATTTTTGACTTTTTGCAATCATGTTATAGCATAATATTTTAGAATTATCCAAGTATCATTAATTACTTTTTGAATACATTTTCTTTTTAAAACAGTTTTAGATTTACAGAAAATTTAAAAACATATTAAAGAGATTTATCATATACCATTCACTCAGTTTCACCTATTATTAATTTCCTACATTACTGTATTTGTTATCATTAATGAACAAATATTAATACACTCAGTAAAGTCCATAGTTTTTAGCATGAAGGGCTGTTGAATTTTGTCACAGGCCTTTTCTACATTTATTGAAATAATCATGTGGTTTTTGTCATTGGTGTTGGTTCTGTTTATGTGATGGATTATGCTTATTTATTTGCATATATTGAAACAGCCTTCCATACTAGGGATGAAGCCTACTTGCCAGGATTTTATTGAGGATTTTCACATCATTGTTCATCAGGGATATTGGCCTAAAATTCATTTTTTGTTGTGTCTCTGCGAGGCTTTGGTATCAGGATAATGCTGCCCTCATAAAAAGAGTTAGGGAGGATTCCTTCTTTTTCTATTTGTTGGAATAGTTACAGAAGGAATGGTATCAGCTCCTCTTTGCACCTCTGGTGGAATTCAGCTATGAATCAATCTGGTCCTGGATTCTTTTTGGAGGGGGAGGGACTGGTATGCTATTAATTATTGCCTCATTCAGAACCTGTTATTGGACTATTCAAAGATTCAACTTCTTCCTGGTTTAGTCTTGGGAGGGAGTATGTGTCCAGGAATTTATCCATTTCTTCTTCATTTTCTAGTTTATTTGCATTCATGGTATTCCCCAATGGTAGTTTTTATTTCTGTGGGATTGGTGGTGATATCCCCTTTACCATCTTTTAATGCATCTATTTTATTCTTCTCTCTTTTCTTCTTTATTAGTCTTGCTAGTGGACTATGTATTTTGTTGATCTTTTCAAAAACTAGCTCTGCTTGATTGTTTTTCTTTTTTTTAACTTTTTTTTTGTATTTCTATCTCCTTTTAGTTCTGCTCTGATCTTAGTTATTTCTTGGCTTCTGCTAGCTTTCAATTTACTGATTTTACTTCTCTAGTTCTTTAAATTGTATAATAGGCTGTTCTGATTTTAGATCTTTTCTTGCTTTTGTGGGCATTAGTGCTACAAACTCCCACACTGCTTTGGGGTCAGTCCCAGAGATTCTGGTATGTTGTATCTTGTCTCTCATTGGTTTCTCAAAGAACACTTGATTTCGCCTTCATTTCTCGTTATGTAATTCACAGTAGTCATTCAGGAGCAGGTTATTCAGTTTCCATGTAATTATGGTTTTGATTGAGTTTCTTAGTCTTGAGTTCAGTTTACTGCACTGTGGTCTGAGAGACAGTTTGTTATAATTTCTGTTCTGTACATTTAAGCGAGTGCTTTACTTCCAATTACGTGGTCAATTTTGGAATATGTGCGATGTGGTGCTGAGAAGAATGTATATTCTGTTGATTTGGGTGGAGTTCTATAGATGTTCATTAGGTCTGTTTGCTGCAGAGATGAGTTCAATTCCTGATACATACCCTTGTTAACTTTCTGTCTCGTTGGATCTGTTCATCAAGCTGACAGTGGAGGTTGAAGTCTCCCGCATATTAGGCGGGAGTCTAAGTCTCTCTTTGTAAGTCTCTAAGGACTTGCTTTATGAATCTGGTGCTCCTGTATTAGTGTATATATACTTAGATAGTTAGCTCTTCCTGTTTAATTGATCCCTTTACTCATTATGTAACGGTCTCTTTTGTCTCTTTTGATCTTTTGATGGTTTAAAGTCTGTTTTATCAGAGACTAGGATTGCAATCTCTGCCTTTTATTATTATTATTATTATTACATTATTATTATTTATATTTTTTAGTATCCATTTATTTTGGTAGATCTTCCTCCCTTTTATTTTGAGCCTATGTCCATCTTTGCATGTGAAATGGTTCTCCTGAATACAGCACACTGATAGGTCTTGACTCTTTATCCCATTTGCCAGTCTGTGTCTTTTAATTGAGGTATTTGGCCCATTTATCTTTAAGGTTAATATTGTTATGTATGAATTCGATCATGTCATTATCATGTTCGCTGGTTATTTTGCCCATTAATTGATACAGTTTCTTCCTAGCATCGATGGTCTTTACAATTTACATGTTTTTGCAGTGGCTGGTACCAGTTGTTTCTTTCCATGTTTAGTGCTTCCTTCAGGAGCTCTTGTAAGGCAGGACTAGTGGTGAAAAAAATCTCTCAGCATTTGCTTTTCTGTAAAGGATGCTATTTCTCCTTAACTTATGAAGTTTAGTTTGACTGGATATGAAATTCTGGTTGAAAATTCTTTTCTTTAAGAATGTTGTGATAATGTTGGGGGGGGGGCGGGGCAAGATGGCTGAATAGGAACAGCTCCAGTCTCCAGCTCCCCGTGCCAGCAACACAAAGACAGGTGATTTCTGCATTTTCAACTGAGGTACTTGGTTAATCTCACTAGGAAGTGCTGGACAATGGGTGCTGGTCAGCTGCTGCAGCCCAACCAGCCACAGCTGAAGCAGGGCGAGACATCACCTCACCTGGTAAGTGCAAGGGGGAAGGGAATCCCTTTTCCTAGCCAGGGGAACTGAGACACACAACACCTGGAAAATCGGGTAACTCCCACCCCAATACTGTGCTTTACCAAGGGTCTTAACAAACGGGCGCACCAGGAGATTATATCCCACGCCCACGGAGCCTCCCTCATTGCTAGCACAGCAGTCTGCTATCTAACAGCAAGGCAGCAGCGAGGCTGGGTGAGGGGCGCCCACCATTGCTGAGGCTTAAGTAGGTAAACAAAGCCCTGGGAAGATCAAACTGGGTGGAGCTCACAGCAGCTCAAGTAGGCCTGCCTGTCTCTGTAGATTCCATCTCTGAGGACAGGGCACAGCTAAACAACAACAACAACAACAACAACAGTAAAAGGCAGCAGAAACCTCTGCAGACACAAACGACTGTCTGACAGCTTTGAAGAGAGCAGTGGATTTCCCAACACGGAGGTTGAGATCTGAGAAGGGACAGACTCCCTGCTCAAGTGGGTCCCTGACCCCTGAGTAGCCTAAATGGGAGACATCCCCCACTAGGGGCAGTCTGACACCCCACACCTCACAGGGTGGAGTACACCCCTGAGAGGAACCTTCCAAAGCAAGAATCAGACAGCAACACTCACTGTTCAGCAATATTCTATCTTCTGCAGCTTCTGTTGCTGATACCCAGGCAAACAGGGTCTGGAGTGGACCTCAAGCAATCTCCAACAGACCTACAGCTGAGCGTCCTGACTGTTAGAAGGAAAACTAACAAACAGGAAGGACACCCACACAAAAACCCCATCAGTACATCACCATCATCCAAGACCAGAGGCATATAAAACCATAAAGATGGGGAAAAAGCAGGGCAGAAAAGCTGGAAATTCAAAAAATAAGAGTGCATCTCCCCCTGCAAAGGAGCGCAGCTCATCGCCAGCAATGGATCAAAGCTGGACGGAGAATGACTTTGACGAGATGAGAGAAGAAGGCTTCAGTCCATCAAACGTCTCAGAGCTAAAGGAGGAATTATGTACCCAGCGCGAAGAAGCTAAAAATCTTGAAAAAAGAGTGGAAGAATTGATAACTAGAATAATTAATGCAGAGAAGGCCATAAACGAAATGACAGAGATGAAAACCATGACACCAGAAATACGTGACAAATGCACAAGCTTCAGTAACTGACTCGATCAACTGGAAGAAAGAGTATCAACAATTGAGGATCAAATGAATGAAATGAAGTGAGAAGAGAAATCTAAAGAAAAAAGAAGAGAAAGAAATGAACAAAGCCTGCAAGAATTATGGGATTATGTAAAAAGACTAAATCTACTTCTGATTGGGGTGCCTGAAAGTGAGGGGGAAAATGGAACCAAGTTGGAAAACACTCTTCAGGATATCATCCAGGAGAACTTCCCCAACCTAGTAGGGCAGGCCAACATTCAAATTCAGGAAATACAGAGAACACCACAAAGATACTCCTTGAGAAGAGCAACTCCAAGACACATAATTGCCAGATTCATCAACGTTGGAATGAAGGAAAAAATCTTAAGGACAACCAGAGAGAAAGGCCTGGTTACCCACAAAGGGAAGCCCATCAGACTAACAGCAGATCTCTTTGCAGAAACTCTACAAGCCACAAGAGTGTGGGGGCCAATATTCAACATTCTTAAAGAAAAGAATTTTAAACCCAGAATTTCATATCCAGCCAAACTAAGTTTCATAAGTGAAGGAGAAATAAAATCCTTTACAGATAAGCAAATGCTTAGAGATTTTGTCACCACCAGGCCTGCCTTAATAAGAGACCCATGAAGCACTAAACATAGGGAATAAACAGCTATTGCAAAGCATGCCAAAATGTAAAGTCCAATAGGTACAGGGAAGAAACTGCATCAACTAACGAGCAAAATAAATCCGCTAATAATCATAATGGCAGGATCAAGTTCACACATAACAATCTTAACCTTAAATGTAAATGGACTACATGGTCCAATTAAAAGGCACAGACTGGCAAACTGGATAAAGAGTCAAGACCCATCAGTTTGCTGTATTCCAGAGACCCATCTCACATGCGGAGACACATATAGGCTCAAAATAAAGGGGTGAGGAAGACCTACCAAGCAAATGGAAACAAAAAGCAGTGGCTGTAACCTAGTCTCTGATAAAACAGACTTTAAACCATCAAAGATCAAAAGACAAAGGAGGTCACATAATGGTAAAGGGATCACTAACAGGAAGAGCTAACTATCCTAAATATATATGCACCTAACATGGGAGAGCACCCAGATTCATAAAGCAAGTCCTTAGGAGACTTACAAAGAGAGATTCTAGACTCCCACAATAATAATGTAGACTTCAACACCCCACTGTCAACATTAGACAGATCAACGAGACAGAAAGTTAACAAGGATATCCAGGAATTGAACTCATCTCTCAGCAAGTTGGTGACCTAATAGACATCTATAGAACTCCCCACACCCCAAATCAACAGAATATACATTCTTTCAGCACCACACATCGCACCCTATTCCAAAATTGACCACGCACTGGAAGTAAAGCAGCACCCCAGCAAATGTACAAGAACAGAAATTATAACGAACTGTCTCTCAGACCACAGTGCAATCAAATCCGAACTCAAGACTAAGAAACCAATCAAAACCACTCCACTACATGGAAACTGAACAACCTGCCTTGAATGACTACTCTAGGTGCATAACGAAATGAAGGCAGAAATAAAAGATGTTCTTGAACATAATGAGAATAGGATACAACATACCAGAATCTCTGGGACACATTAGAAGCAGTGTGTAGAGGAAATTTGTAGCACCAAATGCCCACAAGAGGTTTTTCGGAAAGATTTAAAATTAACACTCTAACATCACAATTAAAAAAGAACTAGAGAAGCAAGAGCAAAACACATTCAAAAGCTAGCAGAAGGCAAAAGGAAATAACTAAGATCAGCCTAGAACTGAAGGAGATAGGAGACATCAAAAAACCCTCCAAAAAATCAATGAATCCAGGAGTTGGTTTTTTGAAAAGATCAACAAAATTGACAGACTGCCACCAAGACTAATAAAGAAGAAAAGAGAGAAGAATCAAATAGAGGCAATAAAAAATGATAAAGAGGATATCACCACCAACTCCACAGAAATACAAACTACCATCAGTGAATACTATAAACACCTCTATACAAATAAACTAGAAAACCTAGAAGAAATGGATAATTTCCTGGACACTTACACTCTCCCAAGACTAAACCAGGAAGAAGCTGAATCCCTGAATAGAGCAATAGCAGGCTCTGAAATTGAGGCAATAATTAATAGCCTACCAACCAAAAAAAGTCCAGGACCAGATGGATTCACAGCTGAATTCCACCAGAGGTACAAGGACGAGCTTGTACCATTCCTTCTGAAACTATTCCAATCAATAGAAAAAGAGGGAATCCTCCCTAACTCATTTGATGAGGCCAACATCATCCTGATACCAAAGCCTGGCAGAGACACAACAAAAAAAAGAGAATTTTAGACCAATATCCCTGATGAACATCGATGCAAAATCCTCAATAAAATACTGGCAAACCGGATCCAGCAGCACATCAAAAAGCTTATGCAGTATGATCAAGTGGGCTTCATCCCAGGGATGCAAGGCTGGTTCAACATATGGAAATCAATAAACTTAATCTAGCATATAAACAGAACCAAAGACAAAAACCACATGATTATCTCAATAGATGCAGTAAAGGCCTTTGACAAAATTCAACATCCCTTATTGCTAAAAACGCTCGATAAATTTAGTATTGATGGAATGTATCTCAAAATAATAAGAGCTATTTATGACAAACCCACAGCCAATATCATACTGAATGGGAAAAAACTGGAAAAATTCTCTTTGAAAACTGGCACAAGACAGGGATGCCCTCTCTTGCCACACTTATTCAACGTAGTGTTGGAAGTTCTGGCTAGGCAATCAGGCAAGAGAAAGAAATCAAGCGTACTCAGTTAGGAAAAGAAGAAGTCAAATTGTCCCTGTTTGCAGATGATATGATTGTATATTTAGAAAACCCCATTGTCTCAGCCCAAAATCTCCTTAAGCTGATAAGCAACTTCAGCAAATTCTCAGGATACAAAATCAATGTGCAAAAATCACAAGAATTCTTATACACCAGTAACAGACAAACAGAGAGCCAAATCAGGAATGAACTTCCATTTACAATTGCTTCAAAGAGAATAAAATACCTAGGAATCCAACTGACAAGGGATGTAAAGGACCTCTTCAAGGAGAACTACAAACCACTGATCAGTGAAATAAAAGAGGACACAAACAAATGGAAGAACATACCATGTTCATGGATAGGAAGAATCAGTATCATGAAAATGGCCATACTGCCCAAGGTAATTTATAGATTCAATGCCATC
>NW_022162037.1:0-8510 GCF_008728515.1 Papio anubis | reverse complement strand
TATTTTTTAGTAGAGACGGGGTTTCACCATGTTAGCCAGGATGGTCTCGATCTCCTGACCTCGTGATCCGCCCGTCTCGGCCTCCCAAAGTGCTGGGATTACAGGCTTGAGCCACCGCGCCCGGCCAGTGGGCTAATTTTTGTATTTTTAGTAGAGACGGGGTTTCACCATGTTGACCAGGCTAGTCTCGAACCCTTGGTCTCGGGTGATCCGCCTGCCTGAGCCTCCCAACGTGCTGGAATTATAGGTGTGAGCCTCTGTGCTCGGCCACACAAAACCATTCCTCATCCACCTTTCCCCTGATGATTTTACTATCCTCGGCTAATCGTGTCCTAGATCCATTATTTCTTTCTTTCTTTCTTTTTTTTTTTTTTTTTAAAGAGTCGGGGGTCTCACTATGTTGCCCAGGCTAATCTCGAACTCCTGGCCTCAAGCGATCCTCCCACCTTGCCCTCCCAAAGTTCTGGGATTACAGGCGTGAGCCGCGGTGCCCGGCCTAGAGCCATGATTTCATTACAAGTTGCAAAATACTGCATTCCCAGTTTGTCATGGCATTTTCCCATTTATACATCTGTCGTCTCCAACAATCTGGAAACCCCTCAACGGCAGAGGCAAAGCCACAGGGTACCAAGGAAACATTTGCTGAAAGAATTTGAATTCAGGAGATGGAGCCTACTGGGGGAAAAAACCCAAACAAACAGGTATTTGTTGTTTAGGGCAAAGAAACATGGCACCATTTCTCCTGCTCCTAGGATCAAAGGCTGCTCCACTCCAATCTCTGCTGGATGCCAAGCCTGGTCAAAAGTCCCAGGACATGGCCTGGCCCCCTACCCATCTGACACCCCATGGACTCAGGACCAGTGGGGTTTTGGGGAGAAGACAGATCGTTTGTCTACAGGTATCAACATTGCTTTCCTTCTTAAAAAAAATTTTTTTTTATTTTAAACCTCTGCATAATTCAAACGTTTCTCTTATTATCTTCTGCCGAGGGAAAAAAATTAATAACATGGCACAATATAAAATACTAAATTAAAGGCATTTTGGAACCAGCAATTATTTCATAAGCTTCTCTTTTATTGCCACGCTAATGTGCCTAATTGCTATCTTAATGAGGACATTAATTTCTGGCTAATGTGATGTTATTATAGAAATTGCAGTCAATCTCTTAAAAGGGGGAAAGTACTAGAAAGCTGTCCCACGAGGCGGAGGCTCTGGTCACCCCGGGGCTGAGGGGCAAAGGAGAGGGGAGGAGACGGTGCTGGAACCGGGGCCAAGAGTGGGGGAAGGATGGGACTGCTGGGAGCCAGAGAGGGGGAAGGCAGGGGACTTGTGCTGAGACTAAAACCTCCCAGGGAGACCCTGATCTGAAAGCCAGCTGTTGCCATGCCCGGGGACCTAGGAGATGAAACTCTGAATAGGGGAAAGTGTTACAGCAATAATAAAACCTGACATCAGTGGCAGGCATGGTTGAGGCATTTTCGATGCTAATCCTTACAATAGCTCTATAAAATAGATAGTGTCATTTCTCCCATTTTATAGCTGGGGGAACAGAGAGGTTGAGTAACTTACTCAAGGTCACACAGGAATTACATGGTAGAGATGGGATTTGAACCCAGCCCATCTGGCTTGACTGCTGAGCTATGCTGCCTTTCAGCCAGCACCCTGACACCATCGATAATAATAATTTCAAATATTTATTGAGGGTTTATTATGCGCCGGCTGTGAGTCAAGCCTTTTGCACACAGCATCTCTGGGTGGGCTCCATCTTGGAGGAAGAGGAGGAGCTACAGCCACATGTGAGCACGCCTTAATATACAGGGAGGACGAGGCCAGGCTCAAAGCTGGCGGGCTGGTGTTGCACCTCCCTCCCCACACAAGAACAGGAAATCCATTGTAGGTGGAGAGACGTCAGGGCCCAGAGAGAAGGTTCTTTCCTCTGAGCTGCACCTTATGGCAGGTTACCGTGGTGGTCAGGGTAGGTTTTGAAGGCAAATGGTCTGGGTTAGAATTATAGTTTTTCCCATTGGGTGAGTGGCCGACCCTCTCTGCACCTCAATTTCCTCATTTAAAGATTGGGGCTTTGGGGGGCTGACGTGGGTGGATCATTTGAGGTCAGGAGTTCGAGATCAACCTGGCCAACGTGGTGAAACCCTGTCTGTACTAAAAATACAAAAAAAAAAAAAAAAATTAGCCAAGCATGGTGACGTGTGCCTGTAATCCCAGGCAGAGGCAGGAGAATCGCTTGAACCCAGGAGGTGAAGGTTGCAGTGAGCTGGGATCGTGCCACTGCACTCCAGCCTGGGCAACAGAGTGAGACTCCGTCTAAATAAATAAATAAATAAAGATTGGCGCTAGCAATCTCATAAAATTGGGAACTAAGCAACTGGTTAGGCATGGTGGCTCGCACCTGTAATCCCAGCATTTTGGGAGGCTGAGACGGGAGGATTGCTTGAGCCCAGGAGTTCGAGACCAGCCTGGGCAATATAGCAAGACTCCATCTCTACAGAAAAAATATTAAAAATTAGCTGGGCATGGTGGCATGCGCCTGCAGTCCCAGTTACTTGGGAGGCTGAGATGGGAGGATCGCTTAAGCCCAGGAGTTTAAGACCAGTCTGGGCAACATAGCAAGACCCCATCACTACATAAACATATAACAAATTAGCTGAGCATGGTGGCGTCCCCACGTCTGTAGTCCCAGCTACTCCGGAGGCTGAGGCAAGAGGATCTGCACCCCTACATCTGTAGTCCCAGCTACTCCAGAGGCTGAGGCGAGAGGATCTGCACTGCAGCCTGAGGGACAGAGCAAGACTCTGTCCCTAAGAAAATCCAAAGACAGGCTGGGCGCGGTGTCTCAAGCCTGTAATCCCAGCACTTTGGGAGGCCGAGGCAGGCGGATCACGAAGTCAGGAGATCGAGACCATCCTGGCTAACACAGTGAAACCCTGTCTCTACTAAAAAATACAAAAAAATTAGCCGGGCATAGTGGCGGGCGCCTGTAGTCCCAGCTACTTGGGAGGCTGAGGCAGGAGAATGGCGTAAACCCGGGAGGCGGAGCTTGCAGTGAGCTGAGATCCGGCCACTGCAGTCCAGCCTGGGCGACAGAGCGAGACTCCCTCTCAAAAAAAAAAAAAAAAAAATCCAAAGACAAAACAAAAGACAAACAGTGTATTAGAATAAGGACACACCAGCTGCTATAAAGAGCAACCTGTAGATCCCAGTGGCTTAACGCACTAAAGGCTTCTTTCTCACTCATATCACACTGCTGCACCTGGGAACCAGGCTCCTGCTATATTGTGGCTTCACCTTCTTCCAGTGACTCAGAGGCCCCACAAGACCGACCCTCTTTGTCCAACAAGCAGATGCAAAGGAAGAATTAGAAGGTGCAGGTGGGAGGTGTTAGAAGCCTGAATATAGCACACCTCACTTCCATTCACATCCCACAAAAGCAGGTAATGATGAAGGTTAGGAAATAGGTTTGGAGGCTGGGCGCGGTGGCTCATGCCTGTAATCCCAGCACTTTGGGAGGCCGAGGCAGGCGGATCATGAGGTCAGGAGATGGAGACCATCCTGGCTAACAGCTGAAACCCCATCTCTACTAAAAATATATTAAAAAAAAAAAAATCAGCCGGGCGTGGCAGCAGACGCCTGTAGTCCCAGCTACTCAGGAGGCTGAAGCAGGAGAATGGCATGAACCCGGGAGGTGGAGCTGGTAGTGAGAGGAGATAGCGCCACTGCACTCCAGCCTGGGAGACAGAGCGAGACTCTGACTAAAAAAAAAAAAAAAAAAAGAAAAAAAAAAGGAAATAGGTTTGGAGTCTGGGAAACATGGGGAGACCCCATATTTACAAAGAAAAAAGACATTTTTTTTGTTTTTTTGAGACGGAGTCTCACTCTGTGGCCCAGACTGGAGTGCAGTGGCGCGATCTCGGCTCACTGCAAGCTCCGCCTCCCGGATTCACCCCATTCTGCCTCAGCCTCCCGAGTAGCTGGGACTGCAGGCGCCCGCCACCACGCCCGGCTAATTTTTTTGTATTTTAGTAGAGATGGGGTTTCACCGTGTTAGCCAGGTTGGTCTCGATCTCCTGACCTCGTGATCCACCCGCCTCGGCCTCCCAAAGTGCTGGGATTACAGGCGTGAGCCACCGCACCCGGCCAAAAAATTGTTTTCAATTAGCTGAGTGATGGTGGCATAAGCCCGTTGTCCCAGCTACTCAGAAGGCCGAGGTGGGGGTGAGGTAGGAGGCTGGAAAGGACTCTGGAGGTGAAGTTCAGACCCCGGACCAAATTAATGGCCAGGTGCAGTGGCTCATTCTTGTAATCCCAGCACTTTGAGAGGCCAAGGCAGGTGGATCACCTGAGGTCAGGAGTTTGAGACCAGCCTGGCCAACATGGTGAAACCCCATGTCTGCTAATAATACAAAGATGAGCCGGGTGTGGTGGCAGGTGCCTCTAATCCACTACTCCAGAGGCTGAGGCAGGAGAATCGCTTGAACCCGGGAAGCAGAGGTTGCAGTGAGCCGAGATCAGGCCATTGCACTCCAGCCTGGGAGACAAGAGTGAAACAAAAACAAACTAAGATCTAAAACAAACAAACAAACAAAGATCTAGCTAAAGCAGGTGTGTGCGTGTGTGTGTGTGCGCGGGCGTGCGTGTGTAGCGCCTCCCCATAAGACACGCCTACCAGCCTGCGATGTCAGTTTACCATTACCATGGCAACACCTGGAATTCCCCACCCCTGTCCTTGGCAACTACCCGACAACCTGGAATTTACCACCCTCATCCTAGAAATTTCTACATAAACTGCCCCTTAATTTGCATATAATTAAAAATGGGTATAAATATGAGTGAATTCAGCAGCGCCTCTGAGCTGCTACTCTGGGCACACTACCTTTTGGGTAGCCCTGATTCTTCACTAAATTTTCTGTTTAACACCACCAGCTTGCCCTTGAATTCTTTTCTGGGTAAATCTAAGAACCCTCTGGGGCTAAGCCCTAATTTTCTTCTTTCTTTCTATTTTTTTTTTTCTTCAGACTGAGTCTTGCTCTGTAGCCCAGGCTGCTGGAGTGCAGTGGTTCGATCTCTGCTCACTGCAACCTCTGCCTCCTGGGTTCAAGCAATTCTCCTGCCTCAGCCTCCCGGAGTAGCTGGGATTACAGGCACATGCCACCAAGCCCAGATAACTGCCAAGGTATTGCCATGTTGGCCAGGCTGGTCTCGAACTCCTGACCTCAGATGATCCACCCACCATGGCCTCCTGAAGTGCTGGGATTTCAGGCGTGAGCCACTGCACCTGGCATTTTTTTTTTTTTTTTTTTTTTTGAGGAGGGATCTTTGGCACCCAGGCTGGAGTACAGGGGTGCAGTCTCGGCTCACTGCAGCCTCGACCTCCAGGACTCAGGTGAGCCTCCTATTTCAACCTCCTGAGTAGCTGGGAGTACAGGGCTGTGCCTCTACATCTGCCTAATTTTTGTAATTTTTGTAGAGACGGGATCTCGCTATGTTGCCCAGGCTGGTCTCGAACTCCTGGGTCCAAATGATCCACCCACCTCGCATCCCAAGGTGCTGGGACTACAGGCATGAGTCATCCATCCAGGCTAAGTCCCAATTTGGGGAGCTTGCTTATTCCTGCATCAGGAGGAGCCCTTGAGGCCAGGAGTTTGAGACCCCAACCTGGGAAACATAGTGAGACCCTATCTCTACAAAAAAGAAGAAGAAAAAAATTAGCTGGGTGTGGTGGCACACACCTGTGTCCCAGCTACTCAGGAGGCTGAGGTAGGAGGATCACTTGAGCCCAGAGGGTCAAAGCTGCAGTGAGCCATGATCATGCCACTGCACTACAGCTTGGGTGACAGAGTGAGACCCCATCTCTAAAAATAAAACTAGAGCAAATAGGTCTGGGCTTGAGGCTGCCCAAGCGTCCTCTGGTTTCATCACTTTCCATCCATCTTCCCAACCACATCACCTTGGCAAGCACACAGCAGGCAGACCAGACGGATGTGCCTGGTAAAACTGCAAGAAGCCAGCTGGGCACGGTGGCTCACGCCTATAATCCCAGCACTTTGGGAGGCCTTAGTGGGTGGATCACAAGGTCAGGAGTTGGAGAACAGCCTGGCCATCATGGTGAAACCCCGTCTTTACTAAAAATACAAAAATATAAAAATTAGCTGGACGTGGTGGTGTGCACCTGTAATCCCAGCTACTCGGGAGGCTGAGGCGGGAGAATTGGTTGAATCTGGGAGGCAGAGGTTGTAGTGAGCTGAGATCGCACCACTGCACTCCAAGTCTGGGCAACAGAATGAGACCCCATCTCTACAAAAAATAATTTTAAAAATTAGTCGCATGTGGTGTCGTGCAACTGTAGTCCCAACTACTCAGGAGGCTGAGGTGGGAGGATCACTTGAGCCCAGGAGTTTGAGGCTGCAGTGAGCTATGATTGCATGAGTGCACTCCTGTCTGGGCAACAGAGAGAGATCTCATCTCTAAAAAACGTAAAAAGGGGCTGGGCGCAGTGGCTCACAGCTGAAATCCCAGCACTTTGGGTGACCGAGCCGGGTGGATCACCTGAGGTCAGGAGTTCGAGACCAGCCTGGCTAACATGGTGAAACCCCGTCTCTACTAAAAATACAAAAAAAAATTAGCCAGGCATGGTGGCACATACCTGTAGTCCCAGCTACTCAGGAGGCTGAGGCAGGAGAATGGCGTGAACCCAGGAGGTGGAGGTTGCAGTGAGCTGAGATCGAGTCACTGCACTCCAGCCTGGGCGACAGAGCAAGACTCCATCAAGAAAAACAAAGGGGGCCAGACGCGGTGGCTCATGCCTGTAATCCCAGCGCTCTGGGAGGCCGAGGCGGGCGGATCACGAGATCAGGAGATCAAGACCATCCTGGCTAACACAGTGAAACCCCGTCTTTACTAAAAAATACAAAAAAAAGCTAGCCGGGTGTGGTGGCGGGCGCCTGTAGTCCCAGATACTCGGGAGGCTGAGGCAGGAGAATAGAATAGCATGAACCCCAGAGGTGGAGGTTGCAGTGAGCCAACATCGCGCCATTGCACTCCAGCCTGGGCGACAGAGTGAGACTCCTTCTCAAAAGAAAAAAAAAAAAAAAGGAAAAGAAAAAGAAAGGCGGCTGGGCACGGTGGCTCAAGCCTGTAATCCCAGCACTTTGGGAGGCCGAGACGGGCCGATCACAAGGTCAGGAGATCGAGACCATCCTGGCTAATACGGTGAAACTCCGTCTCTACTAAAAAAATACAAAAAAACTAGCCGGGTGAGGTGGCGGGCGCCTGTAGTCCCAGCTACTTGGGAGGCTGAGGCAGGAGAATGGCGTGAACCCGGGAGGCGGAGCTTGCAGTGAGCTGAGATCCGGCCACTGCACTCCAGCCTGGGCGACAGAGCGAGACTCCGTCTCAAAAAAAAAAAAAAAAAAAAGAAATATAGTTACAATGAACCATGATTCAGGCTGCACTAGGGCCCCCTTCCTTGCTGCTAAAAGTCAGGTAGCACTTTTACACCCCATTGTTTTGTTGTGCGCAGTGACTCACACCTGTAATCCCAGCACTTTGGGAGACCAAGGCGGGCGGATCACCTGAGGTGGGGAGTTTGAGACCAGCCTGACAAACATGGAGAAACCCCGTCTCTACTGAAGATACAAAAGTTAGCCAGGCGTGGTGGTGCATGCCTGTAATCCCAGCTACTGGGGAGGCTGAGGCAGGAGAATCGCTTGAAACCAGGAGGCAGAGGTTGCGGTGAGCCGAGATAGCACCATTGAACTCCAGCCTGGGCATCAAGAGGGAAACTCTGTCTCAAAACAAAACAAAACACAAATTCATCCCATTGTTTCTACAGATAGGATCTCTGACATTAGGAGCATATGCCTTTATTTGTTTGTTGGTTGGTTTTTTGAGATGGAGTCTTGCTCTGTCGCCCAGGCTGGAGTGCTTTGACGCGAACTCAGCTCACTGTAACTACTGCCTCCTGGGTTCCAGCGATTCTCCTGCCTCAGCCTCCAGAGTAGCCAGGATTACAGGCATGCGCCACCACGCCTGGCTAATTTTTGCATTTTTAGTAGAGACAGGGTTTCACCATGTTGGCCAGGCTGGTCTTGAACTCCTGACCTCAAGTGATCCACCCGCCTTGGCCTCCCAAAGTGCTGGGATTACAGGCATGAGCCACTGCGCCCAGTCAGGATCATATGGCTTTTGTTTATGGATTGCTTCAGATGTTTTTGCAGATCCTGAATTCCAGCAACCAGTCTGAAGAAGACCCCCCATATAGGAATGTGACCAGCATGAGAATACAGCTTCTTTACCCACCCGCTGTCCCTTGACTTTCCCCTCAATGCTCCCGTCCCAAGACTTCACCTTGCGCTCTTTGACCAATCAAAGGATCTCCACACTTGGGCCCACTCCAAACCGCTTAAAAATCCCAGCCCCAAATTCCTTGGGGAGATGATTTTTAAATTTTATTTCATTTTTATTTTTATTTTTTTTGTTTTTTTTTTTTTTTTTTT
>NW_022162036.1:0-8516 GCF_008728515.1 Papio anubis | reverse complement strand
GTCCCGTGCAGGGCCTGCTGGGAAGGCACTGTCCTCCAGGGGATGACCCCAGCCTCCTCTTTGGCCACACACCTTTTTTTCCCCCAGCCTGCCTCAACGTTCCCCTGAAAGCTGGCAAGCCTGGAGTCCTGACTCCATCACCCGGGTGGACTTCTTGCCACTTTGGGGTACCCCCACGCACCCTAGTTCGGGAGCCAGGGACTCCGAGGCCCCCGTGGGTCAGGTGCAGGGCCTGCCGGGAAGGCACTGTCCTCAGGGGAAGGACCCCAGTCTCCTCTTCTTTTTCCCTGGGCCTGCCTCAATGTCTCCCTGAAAGCCTGGAAGTCTTACGTCATATCCCTGTCCACCGGGGGACTTCTTATCACTTTGGGGTGACCCCATGCACCCTGGGATGGGAGCCAGGGCCTCCACTGCCCCCTCAGTCTGGCGCAGGGCCTACAGGGAAAGCACTCACCTCTGCAGGAGGACCCCAGCCTGCTCTTCAGCCTCACTGCTTTTTTTTTCCTAGGCCTGCCTCAAAGTCCTCCTGAAAGCCTGCGAGTCTGGCGTCCTGGCCCTATCACCCGGGGGAACTTCTTGCTAACACATTTGAGTGCCCCCTACGCACCCTGGGGTGGGAGCCAGGGACTCCTCAGCCCCCCTGTATCTGGCACAGGGCCTGCCGGGAAGGCACTGGCTTCCGAAGGAGCACCCCAGCCTCCTCTTCGGCCTCACCACTTTTTACCCCTGGCCTGCCTCAACGACCTCCTGAAAGCCTGCAAGTCTAGCCTGCTGTCCCTGTCACCCAGGGGACTTATTGCCCCTGTGAAGCCAGGGACTCCACAGCCCACTGGGTCCAGTGCAGGGCCTGCCAGGAAGGCACTGGCCTCCGGAGGATGACCCCAGTCTCTTCTTTAGTCTCACCACTTTTTTTCTCCTGGACTGCCTCAACATCCCCCTGAAAGCCTGCAAGCCTGTCATCTTGTCCCCATCACCCAGGGGAACTTCTTGCCGCTTTGGGGTGTCCCCAGTGCACCCTGGGGTGGCAGCCAGGGACTCCATAGACCCCCGGGTCTGCCGCAACACCTGCTGGAAAGGCACTGGCCTGCAGGTGATGACCCCATCCTCTGCTTTGGCCTTGCCGCCTGTATTTCCCTGTCTGCCTCAACATCCCCCTGCAAGCCTGCAAGCCTGGTGTCCTGTCGCCTTCCCCGGGAAAATTCTAGCCACTTTGGGTGTACCCCTTGGGTGAGACACACACCCTGGATGCAAGCCAGAGACTCCACGACCACCTTGGGCCCAGCACAGAAGCTGTTGGAAAGGCACTGGCCTCCAGGCAGGACCCCAGTCTCCTCCTCGGTCTCGCCACTTTTTTCCCGGACTTGCCATCTTGGGGTGACCCCCGATGAGAGACACAATCCCTGGGCTGGAGCCCAGGATTCCACGACGACCCTGTGTCGGGCCTGGTGCATGCTGGGAAGGCACTGGCCTCCTGGATGACCACAGCTGCCTCTTCTGCCTCGCCACTGTTTTTCTCGGCCTGCCTCAACGTCCCACTGAAACCCTAGGGGCCTGTCCCCATCCTCTGAGGGAATTCTTGTCGCCTTGGGGTGCCCTTCTGTGGAGAGACATGCTCCTTGGATGGCAGGTCAGGACCACACAACCCCCCTGTGTCGGGCCTGGGGCATGCCAGGAAGGCAATGGCCCGCTTGACAAATCCCAGCCACCTCTTCACTTTCGGCTCATTTTTCTTGGACTGCCTTCATATCGTTCCCTCTGATACCTTAGGGTTGTCTTCTCATCCTCTGGGGACTAACTGCCATCTTGTGGTGCCACTCCTGGTGAAAGACTGCTCACTGGAAGGAGCTCAGGACTCCACAAACCCCTGTGCCAGGGTCTGTACATGCTGGGAAGGGGACCCTGGCTTCCTGCTGGATGACCCTAGCCACCCTTGTGTCTCACCGCTTTTTCTCTGGACTGCCTCAACATCCCCCTGAGTGTCTTTAAGATTCGTCTCCGCCCCTAGGGAAACTTTTGTCACCTTGAGGTTTCCCCTCTCCCGGGACAGACACTGCTTTCTTGGTAAAAAGCACAGACCCATAATTCCTCCTGGGTCGAGATTGGGGCATGCCAGGAAGGCACTGGCCTTTGCTGATGACCCCAGCCGATTCCTCTCCCCTCCCTGACTCTTTTCTTGGCCTGCCTTAATGTACCCCTCTGAGACCCTAGTGGCCTGCCCCATTCTGGGGAACTTCTGCCATCTTGGGGGTTCCCCACTGAGTAGAAGAGACTCCTCTGTCAGGTGTGAGCCCAGGACTTCACGACTTCTGGGATGAGCCTGCCGCATGCCAGAAAGGTAGTGGCCCCACTGGATGTCCCCAGCTGCCTCTTCTGACATGCTGCTTTTTTTCTTGGACTGCCTCAACATCCGTGTAGAAACCCCTTCTGGGCCTGTCCCCGTCCTTCAGGGACTTCTTGTCGATTTGAGTTACCTCCTGGGTACAGACACGCTTCCTGGGTGGGCATCTCAGGACTGTATGGCCTCGGGATCAGGCTCGGTCTGGGCGCCGGTGCCACTGCCCCCTCTGCACGATCCCAACTGCCTCTTCTGCCACACCGCTTTTGTTGTTGGCCTGCCTGAACGTCCCCCTGAAACCCTATGGGCCTGTCTCCCCGCCTCCTCGTGGACTTATTGCCACCTTGTGGTGACCCCTGATGAGAGACATGCTCTCTGGGTGGGAGTCTGCTCTGGTGGGGTCCAGGATGCCAATAACCGCCAGGGTTGAGCCTGGGGCATGCTGGGGCACTGGCCTCCGCTGGATGACCCAGGCCTCTCCACGCCCTTGCTGCTTTTTCTTGGCCTGCCTCACCCCCTGAAACTCTAGGGGCTTGTCTCTGTTTCCCGGGGAATTTCTCACCATCCTGGGGTTCTCTTCTTATGAGAGAGACGCCTTCTGTCCGAGCCCAGGACTCAACACCCCACTGGGTTAAATCAGTGTATGCATGGGAAGCACTGGTCTCAAGGCTGATAACCCTAGCTGCCTCTTCCGCCTAGCAGTTTTTTTACTTGGCCTGCCCACTGCCTGTCACTTGAAACCCTCAGGGTCCCATCTGTCACTGGGGGACTTCTTGCCATCTTGGGGTGGCCCCTGATGAGAGTCATGCTCCCTGGGTGGGAGCCTGGGACTCCAGCACAACCCTTCTAAGACAGGCCTGGGTCATGCAGGGAAGGCAGTGGCTCCACTGCATGGGCCATCACCCTTCTGCCTCCTCAACTTTTTATTGGCCTGGCCCCAATGTCCCCCAGCTCCTAGCCACCAGTCCTTGTTTCCCATACCCTTGCCAGGTTGGCTGCACCTGGGAGAGACATACCCCTGGATGGGAGCCAGGAACCCACGGTAGGGGTTGGCAGGCATGCTGTGCAAAGGCACTTCCTCCACTGGATGACCTCAACCACCTCCTCCCCCTTGCTGCTTTTTTTTTCTTGGTCTGCCTCAAACTTCCCCTGAAACACTAGGGTCCTGTCTCCGTCCCCTGAGGAATTTTTGGCCACCTTGGGGTGCCCTCCTGGAAAGAGACATGCATCCTGGGTGGGAGCCCGGAACTCCATCACACCCCTGGGTCAGGCCTGAGGCATGGCAGGAAGGCACTGGCCTCCACTGGATGACCATAGCTGCCTCTATGCCATTTGCCGCTTTTTTGTGTGGCCTGCCTCAACGGCCCCCTGAAACCCTAGAAGCCTGTCTTCACGCCCCGGGGGACTTATTGCCATTTGTGGTGACCCACTGATGAGAGACACCCATCCTAGGTGGGAGCTCAGGACTCCACGATCACCCTGGGTCTGGCCTAGGGCATGCTGGGAAAACACTGGTCTTCACTGGATGAGCCCAGCCACCGCTTCTGCCTCGTCACTTTCTTTCTTGGCCTGTCTCAACCTCCCCCTGAAACACTAGGGGCCTGTCTCGTTCCTCCTCAGGAGACTTCTGCTGCCTCCTATGGTGCCTTCCTGGTGAGAGACAAGCCTCCGGGTGGGGAGCCCGGGACTCCACCGCACCCTTAGGTCAGACCTGGTGCATGCCGGGAAGGCACTGGCCTCTCTGCAGGACTCCCAGCCTCCCAATGTGTTTGCTACTTCATTTCTGGCCTGTTTCAACATCCTCTGAAACTCCTAGGGTCCTGTCTCGTTCCCCAGGTGATTGCTGTCATCCTGGGGAACCCCATGATGAGAGAGCCGCCAGGGTGGGGAGCCTGGGACCTGGTGAAACTCCCGTGTCAGGTGTGGGGCGTGCCAGGAAGGCACTGGCCACCGCTGGATGACCCCACGCCTCTTCTGACTTGCCACTTTACTTATTGGCATGCCTCAACGTCCCCCTGAAACTCTAGAGGCCTGTTCCCATCAGGATTTTGCAAAATTGAGGTGCCTGGGGGAGAGACATGTTCTCGGTAAAAGCCTGCTGAACCACATATCTCTCCTGGGTCAGGCCTGGGGCATGAGGGAAAGACATTGGCCTCCGCTTGATGACTGCAGCCACCTCCTTGCTCTCGCCACTTTTTTTCCTATACTACCTCAACGTCCCCCTGAAATCCTAGTGGACTGATTCTGTCCTTCAGGACCCCCAGCCTCCTTCCCAGCCGAGCCATTTTTCCTTCAATAGCTGCCTTAGTCTTTTTTTTCAAGCCTGACGTGCCCTGACTTTCCCCCTGGGGCATTCTTGCAGCTTTGGGATGCCCCTGTGGGCAAGACATGCACATTGGGTGCACGATAGGGACTCAATAACCCCCTGGACCCAGCGCAGAGGCTGCTGGAGAGGCATTTTCATCTGTGGGAGGAGCCAAGCCCTCCTTCTTGGCCGCGCCCATTTTTTTCCTTCCAGGGCTGCCTCACCCTCCCCTTTCAAGCCTGACGTGCCCTAGACTTCCTCATAGGCATCTCCCTGCTGGGGTGTCCTCGTGGGGAATCCTGCACCCTGGTGCAAGCTAGGGACTCCATGACACCCCAGGCTTGGTGCAGGGGCTGCCGTGAAGGCATCTTGTCCGCGGAGACCCAGAAACCCCCTCCCAGCTCTCCACGCCTCTACTTTTTCCTTCCAGAGCTGTCTCAACCACTGCTTTCAAGCCTGTTGTGCTGTCCCCTTCCTTTGGGGGCATTCTTCCCGCTTTGGGGTGCCCCCAGTGAGTAACACAAACACCCTGACTCCATGACACTCCTGACTCCAGTGGGCATGTTCTCTTCCAGAAGGACTTCATCCTGAGGCCCCAAGCCCCTCCTCTGTCAGCTTCTGGTGACTTTTTCCCAATGGCCCCAATCCCTCCCTTTCTGCCTGACTTGCCATGGTTTTCCCTCCTGAGGCATTCTGCCGCCAGCTTTGGGTGCTCCCCTGGTGAGCTTGACATGCACCCTGGGTGTAAGCAAGGGGACTTTAATGACCTAATTGCTGCGCCAGCAGCTGCTGCTGATATGTACTTTCGTCCTAGGAGGAGATCCAGGCTCCCCTATTTGGCAGCTCAGGATTTTTCCTTCCAGATCTGCCTCAACTTCCCCTTTCAAGCCTAATATGCTCTCCCCTTCCCTTGGAGGCATTCTTGCCGCTTTGGGGTGCTCCTCCTAAGCAAGACATTTAACTGAGCACGCAGCCAGGACTCCACAGTTCTCCAGGCCAGCCAACAAGGCTGCCTGAAAGCACTTGAGCCATGGAAGGACCCAGGTGCCACGCCGCCACGCTTGGCATTTTTCCAGAGCTGAAAACCTTCCTTTCAAAACTGATGGGCTGGAGCCTTCCTCCTGGGAAATTCATGCCACTTTGGCATGCCACCGTGGGCGAAACACACACCCTGGGTGCAAGATAGGGACTCATGACTACCGGGCCTGGCTCAGGGGCTGCCAGAATGGCACTTTGTCAGTGGTATAACCTAGGCCCCTTTGTATTACTGCCATATTTTTCTCCTTCCAGATTCTTCAACCTCCCCCTTTCAAGAGACATGATGTCCCTTCCTGGGGGAGCCTTGCCTTTGGGGCAGTTCAACGTGAGTGAGCCACACACCCTGGGTGCGCTTGAGACTCACGATGACACCCCTGGCCTGGCAGGTACAGGCCGCCGGGAGGCATTTTTATCCGCGGACTACCCAGGCTCCCCTTGGTTGTAGGCCGGTTTTTCCTTCCCAGACAAGCTCAGCATCCCCCTTTCAAGCCTGACATGACATGTTTTTCCTGGAAGCGTGCTTGCTGCTTTTGAGGTGTCCCCTGTGGGTGAGACACACACACTGAGTGCAAAGCCAGTGAACTCACCACCTCCTCTGGGCCTGGCAAGGGGCTGCCGGGAAGGCACTTTCATCCACGGAAGAACCCAGGCCCACCTTTTTGCCATGCCATTTTTGGCTTACAGAGTTACCCTGTCCTCCTTCAAGCCTGAGGCACTGCGGGCCTATCTCCTGGGCATTTCTGCCGGGCCAGTGCCCCCATAAGCTGCAGATATGCACCCCAAAAAGTTAGGGACTCCATGACACCTCAACCTGGCACAGGCCTTTGGGGTAGGTACCCTTGTCCATGGTAGGACCCAAAACCCCCTTTTCGCTGTGCCATATTTTTCTTTCCAGAGCTGCCTCAGCCTCCCCTTTCAAGCCTGATGTGCTGTCCCCTTCCCTCGGGGGCCTTCTTGCTGCTTTCTGGTGCCCCCTGTGGGTGAGACAAGCACTCTGGATGCAAGCCAAGGACTCCACAACCCACCCCGAGAACAGGGACTGCAGGGAAGGCACTTTCATCTGTGGGAGGATCTGGGCCCTCTCCAGCTCCTCACTGCTTTCTTTTCCAGAGCTCCTCAACATCCTCAAGTTTGACCCATGGTCCCTCTGGGGGCCTTTCTTGCCACATTGATGTACTCCCCCTCCATGGCTATGGACGCCAAGACCCCTGGGCAAGCTGCTGACTCCATGATGCCCCTAAGCCAGGCGCAGAGGCTGCCGGGAAGGCACTTTTGTCTGTGGGATGACCCAGGCCCCTCTCCTTGGCTGAGATCTCTTTTTTTCTTCCAGAGCTGCCTCAGCCACCCCTTTCAAGCCTGATGGCCGTCCCTTCTCTGGGAAACTTGCCACTTAGTGCCCCAGTGAGACACAATCTGTGCAAGGGAAGGATCACGACTTCTGCTATGTCCAGGCATTAGGCTGCTGGGAAGGCACTTTCACCCATGCGAGGACCCAGGCCCCTCCGGATCTGCTTTTTCCAGAGCTGCCTAATCTCCCTTTCAAGCAGGACGTGCCTCATGGCCTTCCTCCTGGGGCATTCTTGCCGCTTTAGGTGCTCCCTGGGTAAGATACCGCACCTCAGCAAACTTCAGGCTCCATGACTTCTCCCAGGCCTGCATGGCATTAGGGGTTGCCAGGAGGCATTCTTTATATCCATGGATGACCAAGCCCCTATTTTACCGTCAAAAGCCGTTTTTCCCTTCCCAAGCTGATTCAACTTCCCCTTTCAAGCATGACATGCAGTCGCTTTCCCTTGGGGGCCTTGTTGTGGCTTTGGGGTGCTTCCCGTGAGCAAGACATGCACCCTAGGTGCAAATTAGGGACTCCATGACCCCTCGGGCTCAGCGCAGGAGCTACCAGGAAGGCACTTCTGTATGTGGGATGACCCAGGCCACCATCCTTGGACACACTGTTTTTTTTTCTCTTGCAGAGTTGCCTCAGCCACCCCTTTCAAGCTTGATGTGATGTCACCTTCCTCCTGTGGCATCCTTGTCGCTTTGTGTTGCCCCCCCTCCCTGCTGTGTGAGACACCCACCCTGGGTGCAAGCTAGGGACCCCAAGACCCCTTGAGCCTGGTGTAAAGGTTGCCGGGAAGACACTTTCGTCTGTGGGATGACCCAGGACCCCCTGCTCAGTTGCACCACTTTTTTTTTCCTTCAGGAGCTTCCTCAACATCCCCTTTGAAGCCTAACGTGCTGTCCCCTTCCCTTGGGTGTCTTTTTCCCACTTTTGGGTGCCCCCCTTGTGAGCGAAACACATAGCTTGGGTGCAAGCCAGGGACTCCATGACTTCCTCGGCCCTGGCACAGCAGTTGCTGGAAGGCACTTTTGTCCATGGGCGGACACAGGCCCCCCTTTATGGTCTCACAGGTTTTTTTTTACTTCCAGAGTTGCCTCAGTCTCCCCTTTCAAACCTGACCTGTGGACCCCTTCTTCTGGGGGCCTTCTTGCCACATTGATATACCTCCGTGGGTGGGACACGCACTCTGGGTGCAAGCCAGGGACTCCACGACACCACCAAGCATGGTGCAGATGCTGCAGGCAAGGCACTTTTGTCCATGGTACGACCCAGGCCCCCTCCTTGGCTGCACCATGTTTTCTTCTTCCACAGATTCCTCAACCTCCCCTTTCAAGCCTGACATGCCATCCCCTTCTCTTGGGGGACTTCTTGCCGCTTTGAGGTGCCCCAGTGGGCAAGACATGCACCCTGTGTGCAAGTCAGGGACTCCATGACCCACACCCGCTCCCCAGTCCAGGCGAAGGGGCTGCTGGGAAGGCACTTTCATCTTTGGGCACCCC
>NW_022162035.1:0-8517 GCF_008728515.1 Papio anubis | reverse complement strand
CTGAGTGGATTTAAAAGAAGAAAAACCAACTATATGCTGCCTACAAAAAACTCACTTCAGCCGTAAAGACACACATAGACTAAATGTGAAGGGATGGAAAAACATGTTCCACATTAATGGAACTCAAAAGTGAGCAAGAGTAGCTATATTTATTTCAGACCAATCACAATTTAAGTCAAAAACTGTAAAAAGGAGACAAAAAGGTAATTATGTAATAAAGAGATCAACATAGCAAGAGGATATAACAATTACGAGTATATGTGCACCCAACAACAAAGCACCCAGATATATAAAGCAAATATTAGTAGATCTAAATAGAGAGAGAGGTCGGGCGCGGTGCCTCACGCCTGTAATCCCAGCACTTTGCGGGGTGGAGGCAGGTGGATCACCTGAGGTCAGGAGTTCAAGACCAGCCTGGCCAACATGGTGAAACCCTGTCTCTACTAATACAAAAAATTAGCCCAGCATGGTGGCACATGCCTGTAATCCCAGCTACTTGGGAGGCTGAGGTAGGAGAATCACTTGAACTCGGAGGTGGGTGCGTGAGTTGAGATGGTACCTCTGCACTCCAGCCTAGGCAACAAGAGCAAACTCTGTCTCAAATAAGTGTGTGTGTGTGTATATATATATATCAACGTGTATATATATACACGTATATATATATACACATATATATGTATATATATATATAGAGAGAGAGACAGAGAGACACTAACACAACACAACAATAGTAGGAGCTTCAAAATCCCACTGTCAGCACTGGAGATCATCTAGACAGAAAATAACAACAAAATATCAAATTTAAAGTCCAGTGTAGACCAAATGGACCTAACAGACATTTACAAAACGTTTCATCCAATAGATACAAAATGCACATTCTTCTCCTCAGCACATGGAACATTCTCTACAATCCACCACATGCTAGGCTACAAAAGAACTCTCAATACATTTTTAATTGAAATAACATCTAGGATATTCTCAGACTGTAACAGAATAAAGCTATAAATCAACAAGCAAGGAACAGACACTTCTCAAAAAAAGACATTTATGCAGCCAATAGACACATGAAAAATGCTCATAATATGATAGGACCACCACTTCTCTGTTATTGTCTTTCCCAGCTCCCCGTCTCCCCTTTTCCCTGAGTTTATAAGACAGGAGAAGGGAATGAAAACAAACTTTGGAAAAAGAAACAAGTAAGAAAAATCAACTAGACTGACCTTGGCACCATCACCTGGCCCTGGTGGTTAAGAATAATAATAATAATATTAACTGACCAAAACTACTAGTGTTATCTATAAATTCAGACATTGTTTGAAAGCAGTGTGAGGCAATTTTGTACTATTGGCAGTGCATGTAGCCCCCGTCACGATTTTCTGGCTAGTCCTGCCACAATAATCACTGCATGCATCAGAAATGCAAATCAAACCACAATGAGATACCATCTCACACCAGTTAAGTGGCGATCATTAAAAAGTCAGGGCTTGACCGAGTAGTAGTGGCTCAAGCCTGTAATCCCAGCACTTTGGGAGGCCGAGACAGGCCCCGGATCCACGAGTCAGGAGATCGAGACCATCCTGGCTAACAAGATGAAACCCATCTCAACTAAAAATACAAAAATAACTAGCGAGGCCGAGGTGGCGGGCGCCTGTAGTCCCAGCTACTCGGGAGGCTGAGGAGCGGAGAATGAAATGAAACCCGGGAGGCGGAGCTTGCACGGTGAGCTGAGATCCATTACTGTATCCCAGCCTGGGCGACCAGGCAGGGACTCCTCTCAAAAAGTCAGGAAGCAACAAGTGCTGGAGGATGTGGAGAAATAGGAACACTTTTACACTGTTGGTGGGACTGTAAACTAGTTCAACCATTGTGGAGAAGACAGTGTGGTCGTTCTCAAGGATCTAGTACTAAATACCATTTGACCCCTGACCATCCCAATACGGGTACATATACCCAAAGGATTACTCGTCGTATATGCTATAAAGACACATGCACCGTATGTTTATTGGCGGCACTATTACATGGCTAACGTAAAGGCTGGAACCAACCCAAATGTCCATCAATGACAGACTGGATTAGAAAATGTAGCATATATACCGTGGTATACTATGCAGCCATAAAAGGATGAGTTCATGTCCTTTGCCAGGGACATGGATGCAGCTAAAACATCGTCTCAGGAAACCTCCGCAGGACAGAAAACCAAACACATGTTGTTCTCACTCATGAATGGAAGAGAGGAACAATGAGATCACTTGGACACAGGAAGGAAATATCACACACGCAGGGCCTGTTATGGGGAGGAGAGGGGAGGGGAGAGGAGGGGAGGACTTGAGTGAGATATACCTAATGTAGCGACGATTAATGGGTGCAACACACCAAATTGGCACTTGTATACGCACTTGCATGTAACAAACCTGCACATTATTACTGTTACCCTAGAACACAAAGTTTAATTTAAAAAAAAAAAAGTCAACAACAAGGAGAACTTTCAAAACTGTATAAATACATAGAAATTACAGAATATGCCTTGAATAGCCAATGGGTCAATGCAGAAATTAAGAAGGAAATTTAAAATTTTCTTGAAATAAATGAAAACAGAAACACAACATATCAAAGCTTATGGTATACAGCAAAAGCAGTATTAAGAGGAAAGTTTATAACAATAAACTCCTACATTTAAAAAACAGATTTAAAATAAACAACCCAACAACGAACTGCAATGAGCTAGAAGAGTAAGAACAAATCAAATCTAAAAGTGGTAGAAGAAAAATAACAAAAAGATCAAAGAACTAATTAAGCAAACTAACAAATATAAAAAGGTGAAAAAAAAATGTTGGTTTTTTGAAAAGATAAATAAAATAGACAAATCATTAGCTACACTAAGCAAAAATCCCAAATAAATAAAATTAGAAACGAAAAGGAGAATTACATTGATACCACAAATACAGGATCATTACAGATATTTTGAACAACTGTATGTCAACAGATTGGAAAACCTAAATGGAATCGGGTCAAGACACGTACAACCTACAAAAGATGGAACCAAGAAAACGGAAATCCTAAAACAGACCGATAATGAGTAACATGTATGACTAAGTAATAATAAAAAGTCTCCCAACAAAGAAAACCCCAGAACTAGGTGACTTCGCAGCTGAAGTCGACACATTTTTATTTCAATTCTTCTCAAACTATTCCAAAAATATTGAAGAGGAGGGAATTCTGCCAAGTTCATTCTTCTAGACCAGCATTACCCTGATGCCAAAATAAGACAAGGACACAATAAAAAGAGAAAACTATAGGTCAATATCTCTGATGAACACGGATGCAAAAATCCTCAACAAAATACTAACAAACTGAATCCAACAGCAAATCAAAAGATTATACATACCATGATCAAATTGGGATTTATCCCAGGATGCAGGATTGCTCAACAAACACAAATCAATAAACGCTACATCATCAACAGAATTAGGACAAAAAGAACCATAATATCATTTGATAGAGACAGAAAAAGCATTTGATAAAATTCAACTGCTTCACATGATAGAAGTCTCAACAAACGAGGCACTGAAGAAACACACCTCCAACACAATAAGGCCATATGTGACAGAGCCCACAGCTAACATAATGGGGAATGGGGAAACACTAAGAGCTTTTCTCTGAGATCTGTAACAAGACAAGGACGCCCACTTGTGCCCTCCTATTCAACACAGCACTGGAACTTGTCCTAGTCAAGAGCGATCAGACAGAAGAGAAAGAAATCAAGGAACTTTTAGTAGAAAAGGAGGCACTCTAATTGTCTGTTTTTCAGAATGTGCTCTTATATATTAAAAAGACTCCAAGCAAAAATCTCTTTGAACTGATAAACAAATTCAATAAAGTTACAGAATACAAAATCAACATATAAAATCAGTAGCATTTCTATAGATAACTAATGAGCCAGTGGAAAAGCAATCCAAGAAAGCAATCCCCATTTAACTACAAAATATAAAATAAAATAAAATACCTCAGAAGAAATCTAACCAAGAAGGTTAAAGATCTCTGTGAGGAAAACGATATTCTACCCTCAGAAGATAAAACAGTGGATTCTAGAGACAGGAAAGGGTGACAGGAAGGCAGAAAGGGGTTGGCTAATGGATACAAAATTACATCTAGATAGTAAAAATAAGGGTTAGTGTGCTATAGCCTTGTAGGGTGACTATAGTTTACAATTTATTGTATATTTTCAAGCAGCTAGAAGAGAGGATTTTTAAATATTCCCAGCATGAAGAAACCCAACCAAATGTTTGAGATGATGGTTGTACTAATTACCCTGAGTTATAGTACACATGATAAACATGTATTGAAATATCACACTGTATCCCATGGATATGTACCATAATGTGTCCATTAAAAATAATAATTGTTAAAAACCCAAGGGTCATTTCTCATTTGTCCTATGTCAGTGTTGCCAAGGGTCCATTTGGTGGAACCTAGTCATTTGCAAGTAAGACCTGCCTAGTCGCCCAGGCTGAAAAGCAAATGGATAAATCCTAAAAAGTCTACCACTTGGCACCAAGTCTTCTTTCCAGAAATTTCCTGCCTAGCACTGCCACAGTCACTGTGGGCAGGGAAAATTCTATAACACCAGTTTCAACTGGTACAGTTGATGCTTTTATTTCTCTGGTTTTGGAATAGGTGTGTGTTCATAACTTATGTTTACTCAGCTGTCCCCTTACTTAAATAGCTCCTTAAGGATAACTTCCTCTTACTAAATTCCAACAGCTTCTGAGCATCATTATATTCATAAAAGTAATAAAAGAAAATGTGTTGAAAACTTTGTTAATGTTTACATAAGAATCAACATGATGTACCTTGAAATGGCCCTATCCACCCTGTTCCTTTACTTGACTTTAAAAGTAGCCCCAGTTATTATACAGTGAGTCATAATTTCTACAGCTATTTAGATCACAAAGAGAATTTAGGACATGGGACTTCAAAAGTCTGTCTCTGATTTTTAAAAAGGAAAGCTCATGAAGTAGGTAATGAAAATAAATATTCACACAACATGGGTTAGAGGATGGTGAAACATAAAGCTCCAGCCTGGCACAGGTGTCAATAGTGAGGTGGGGACACAGACTCCTCACGGTCCCCTGACCCCTCAGAGTGCCACAGACAGGTGGGTGTGGGTCTAGAGACAGAGCCAGGCTCCGAATTCCAGGAGCTATCGGCTCCTCTTTTAATAATAGTCCACAGTGCACGGGATGCCCAATGTCTGATCCTGCAGGCACAAGAATGCCCATGGCATGAGCCCCAGCCTGCAGAGCATGGCCCGAAGGTGCCAGCCTCTACACACACTGGCCACCAGGCACTGCCTCAGGAAGGAGAGGTTGGAAGTGCGTGGCCAGGGCGGGTGAGGTTCTCTTCATCCCCGAGCAGAGGGAAAGTCCCAGCAGACATTTAGAGGAGCCTCTACACGTGGCTGTGGGATGGAGTGGAGGTTAAAGATGTCCCTAGATCATGAGACTCAAACCCTAAAACAGAGCCATTCTTCCAGATATGCAGACTACTTGGGTTCCTATACAGGCCACCCTTCCTGCTTTCTCTGGAAAAGCAGGCTTAAAGTGTATCTCCTCTCGACTAAAAGGGAGACCCATCACCAGGGAAGGGGAAGTCCTATCTTTAAAAGAAATAATTTTTCTAAAAAGAGGCACTGAGGCTCTGACCCATCTGATCACTGATGCGTGCTCAGCAGCATCCTGTCAGAGCAGAGCAAGTACACATGCTCTCCACCTGTGCTCGGGTCTCATGGCACTCCCTGCTCCCCTTTTTGATGCTCCCGCACCCGTCCTCTGGCCTTATGCTCCCACACCTATCTGGCCTCCTTGCCTATGTTCCCACCACCCCGTGCTCCCGCTGATGTTCCCTGCACCATGTCTGCTCTGAGCTCTCTTCACTGATTTCCTCTATGCGTCCCTCTTGATATCACTGTCCTCAAATCACCTGGCTAAATGAAATTAAAGAAAAAGTCAAGTAGCACATTGGAGGACAGACTGATGGCTTCAATTTGCAAGCAGGGCTATGGTCAAGCATCTGATCCCCGTATCCTGTGGTCAGTTGATTAGCCCTGTTGTAACAGCTGGGGACACTGAGTGTGGAAGACGGAGCTTGCTTCCAGACGATGCTGACAGTGTGGGCCCAGCCGGTCCCACAGCCACCGGGAGGAGGCTCAGGTAGGCAGGCTATGCACCGAGGAGTGCAGCCAGAAGCCTGGACTGGCATGAACTCCTCAGGAAGAAACAGAAAGTCCACAGAGACTCAAGCAGCACAGAAGGTCACCCTGGAAGATTAAAATAGATGTTTGTGCTTTACCGTCCCAGCGTGCTAAAAATCTAACCTGCTCACAACTACGGCCTGACGTGAGCCCCGCCTCCTGCAGCACTGGGCTAAGCAAGAGAGGCACCTGCCCCTCTCCTGACAATAGCAGGCTCGGCAGCTATTCTTCAATGTACTTGACACCCCTCCCTGAGCATTAAGCTACACTCTGTCGACACTGGGTAAGGTTAATCCCGACACAGCTAACCGTGTCGATCTGCAGTGAACAAACAACTTACTTTGGATGGCTCTGTCACTGACAAAGACCCTGAATCTCCCAGCAATGCTTAGTGACACGACTTACCTTTCTGTTTTCATTTCAGGTACACTGGCCCATACGGTCTAGTTTACCTGCTGATAATGCCTTGGAAAGACCACCAGGGGGCCCCACACCATTTTCGGCTTTACAGGGATGTGAATTTCCCTTTGATGACAAAGGTAATGGGGAAATAAAACAAGGATCCAAAACAGATGCCTGTGTGTTTCCTGGGAGTGATAAGGTCAGGAACTGCTGCTCTGTGTCAGGTGAGGGAGTAACAGAGAGAATGACACCAACTCCTGAGACAGGACCTGATGCATGGTGCAGCCACCACCTATGGCCATGGAAATTCCAGGGAACACAGACCCTCATTCACATGGTACAGCCACCACCTATGGCCACGGAAATTCCAGGGAACATAGACACCAGTTGCATGGTGCAGACACCACCTGCAGCCACAGAAATTCTGGGGAACGCAGACTCCAGTCGCACGGTGCAGCCACCACCTGTGGCCATGGAAATGCCGGGGAATGCAGGCCCCAGTCTCTAAAGTGTTATTTGTTTTATGAACTTCACTGCAGTGAATGTGGAAGAGTTTCTCTCGGTGCAGAGCTCAGTATCCAGAAGGGAAGTCGGCCCTAGGAATGCCTTCCTCCTCTTCAGAGCTCAGGGCCCAGGGCTGACGCCCTTGGGAGGGGTCCTTGTTCGGCAACTGTGCCTGTGGAGGGTTCCCCAACACTCACCGTGCACCTCCTAGGAGCGGAGGCTACAACAGGGAGCCAGAGACCAAGCTCTGCTCAGACAACAGTGAGCTGATGGCCCTCCACTCTAAGTTCCAACTGCACGGAGTGTGTATTCCATGAATGCTTGTTAAATGAATGATTCATATAAAGTCATCTGTGCTGACCTTTGCTGGTCTGCTGACTGTGGGCTTCAGAGCATAGACCTCATCCCTGGAGCAGCCAGTTCTTCCCAGAGTGACGGCTGCTGGAGGACAAAGCCCAGGGCTTCTGTCCTGCAGCAACGCGCTCAGGACCCTGCGCTGGGCACGCTGGGGGCCTCTCCAGCAGGAGATCCCCAGTCCTGACCTTGCAATACCAGTGAACCCCAGGGGAGTCCCAAGTGCTCAAAATCAAGTAAATGTCCATTGTGATTTAACATATCAATTTTAGAAGAAAGGGCAGATTGCCGCCTCCCTCCTCAAACTAGGGACCATAAATCGATCCACGGCCGTAACTGAGGCTCTGCCTTAAATCCTGCTAAACCTACCAGCCAAACACTCAAATTTACATTAGAGTTAAAGGAAAAAAAAAAAAAAAAAACTAAACCAAACACCTGTAAGAAATGGTCAAGTAACCTGTGATACATCAACCCAAAGATTAAACATTAAAACAATGAAGTAGCAAGATATTAAAAGAATATAAACTCTATGTACATCGTGGTTCAAGGTTCTAAAATTACACAGAGACAAAGACTGGAATGGAAGGGGGATAGGTTTACAGGTACATTTTTTATTTTTTATTTTTTAATTTTAAATATTACTTCTCTAATGTATGATTTGACTAACCAGATAATTCGACAAAAAAAAATCAATTATGCCTATAGATAAATATGTAAAGAATTCTTCTCTCTGATGCCAGTGGAATTAGTTTGGGTCTGGCCTACAGTCTTCAATCTTTTAATTAAGACACAAAAACCAGGGCCGGGCGCGGTGGCTCAAGCCTGTAATCCCAGCACTTTGGGAGGCCGAGACGGGCGGATCACGAGGTCAGGAGATCGAGATCATTCTGGCTAACACAGTGAAACCCCGTCTCTACTAAAAAATACACAAAAAATAGCCGGGCGAGGTGGCGGGCGCCTGTAGTCCCAGCTACTCGGGAGGCTGAGGCAGGAGAATGGCGTAAACC
>NW_022162034.1:0-8518 GCF_008728515.1 Papio anubis | reverse complement strand
AGAGAATACTATAAACACCTGTATGCAAATAAACTAGAAAATCTAGAAGAAATGGATAAATCCCTGTACATATATACCTTTCCAAGACTAAACCAGGAAAAAGTTGATCCCTGAATAGATCAATAACAGGTTCTGAAATTGAGGCAATAATTAATAGCCTACCAACCAAAAAAAGTACAGAACCAGATGGATTCATAGTTGAATTCTGCCAGAGGTACAAAAAGGAGCTGGTACCATTCTTCTGAAACTATTCCAATCAATAGAAAAAGAGAGAATCCTCCTTAACTCATTTTATGAGGCCAACATCACCCTGATACCAAAGCCTGGCAGAGACACAACAAAAAAAGAGAATTTTAGACCAATATCCCTGATGAACATTGATGCAAAAATCCTCAATAAAATACTGGCAAACCGAATCCAGCAGCACATCAAAAAGCTTACCCATCACGATCAAGTGGGTTTCATCCCTGGGATGCAAGGCTGGCTCAACATATGGAAATCAATAAATGTAATCCAGCATATAAACAGAACCAAAGACAAAAACCACATGATTATCTCAAGAGATGCAGAAAAGGCCTGCTCATGGGTAGGAAGAATCAATATTGTGAAAATGGCCATACTGCCTTCAGTAATTTATAGATTCAATGCCATCCCCATCAAGCTACCAATGACTTTCTTCACAGAATTGGAAAAAAAAAAATACTTTAAAGTTCATATGGAACCAAAAAAGAGCCTGCATTGCCAAGACAATCCTAAGCCAAAAGAACAAAGTTGGAGGCATCACGATACCTGACTTCAAATTATACTACAAGACTACAGTAACCAAAACAGCATGGTATTTGTACAAAAACAGAGATATATACCCATGGAACAGAACAGAGCACTCGGAAATAATACTACATATCTATAACCATCTGATCTTTGACAAACCTGACAAAAACAAGAAATGGGGAAAGGATTCCCTATTTAATAAATGATGCCAGGAAAAAATGGCTAACCATATGTAGAAAGCTGAAACTAGATCCCTTCCTTAACACCTTACACAAAAATTAATTCAAGATGGATTAAAGACTTAAATGTTATACTTAAAACCATAAAAACCTTAGAAGATAACCTAGGCAATACCATTCAGGCCATAGGCATGGGCAAAGACTTCTTGACAAAAACACCAAAAGCAATGGCAACAAAAGCCAAAATTGACAAATGGGATCTAATTAAACAGCTTCTGCACAGCAAAAGAAACTACCATTAGAGTGAACAGGCAACCTACAGAATGGGAGAAAATTTTTACAAGCTATCCATCTGACAAAGGGCTAATATCCAGAATCTACAAAGAACTTAAATAAATTTACAAGAAAAAATCAAACAATCCCATAAAAATGTGGGCAAAGGATATGAACAGACTCTTCTCAAAAGAAGACATTTATGCAGCCAAAAGACACTTGAAAAAATGCTCATCATCACTGGCCATCAGAGAAATGCAAATCAAAACCACCAGGAGATGGTTCTCACAGCAGTTAGAATGTCGATCATTAAAAGTCAGGAAACAACAGGTGCTGGAGGGGATGTGAAGAAATAGGAACACTTTTACACTGTTAGTGGAACTGCAAACTAGTTCAACCATTGTGGAAGACAGTGTGGCAATTCCTCAAGGATCTAGAATTAGAAATACCATTTGACCCAGCCATCCCATTACTGGGCATATACCCAAAGGATTATAAATCATGCTGCTATAAAGACATATGCACAAGTATGTTTGTTGCGGCACCATTCACAATAGCAAAGACTTGGAACCAACCCAAATGTCCATCAATGATTGACTGGATGAAGAAAATGTGGCACATATACACCATGGAATTCTGCGCAGCCATAAAAAAGGATGAATTCATGCCCTTTGTAGGGACATGGATGAAGCTAGAAACTAGCATTCTGAGCAAACTGTCGCAAGGACAGAAAACCAAACACCACATATTCTCACTGATAGTTGGGAATTCAACAATGAGAACACTTAGACACAGCAGGGGGAACATCACATACTGGGGCCTGTCATGGAGGGTAGCGGGGGAGGGATAGCATTAGGTGATATACCTAATGTAAATGACGAGTTAACAGGTGCAGCACACCAACATGGCACATGTATACATATGTAAGAAACCCGCATGTTGTGCACATGTACCCTAGAACTTAAAGTATAATTAAATAAACAAAATAGTATTCTAATTAGAAATGCATAATCAGCCCCCTAATATGAGAGTGGAAACAGAGCAGGAGTAAGCAGCATCTAGAAATGAACCTTGAATCTCTAATGCCATTGCAAGCTTCTTGACCAGTAAATATGGACTAGAAAAAGAGATTAAAAATGATACAAACTTCTGCTGTTTTGAAGATTCTTGGTCTTTCTCTGACTTCAATCTCTGCTCCCACCAGCCTCTGCCAGGTGATTGAAGTTGGAAAGTGGAGTTTATCTATCTACAAGGGTCCTTTTCCTCAGGGTGACACTCAGTAGGGAGACCTAAATAAAGAGAAATTACTCAACGGGATAACAGTAATTAACTGAGAGTGGTGGGATTGGAAGGGGGAGGACTTTGTTTGTCTTTTTTTTTTTCCCTAAATTTTTCTTGGGAATGAAGAACCCAACCAACTGTAATTTGAAAAATATCTTATACAAATAAAATGGCATTTTTTTCTCACAATGTTTTACATAATTCTAGAAACTAGAACCACCTTCACCTACTGAAATGTACAACCTAGGAACTGTAAGATGTGGTCTATTTGGGGATTCTGACAAAATATTCAGGGTAAATTCATGTTTGTAAATCAGGTCCTCACACATTATTTCATTGGTTCCTCATAACACTCAGCCCAGTGAATTAGGGATTAATCGTATTAACTGTTGTAGATATGAGAAAACCAAGCCTCATCAATATTTGTGGTTGATTAGCAGAGGAAAAAAAAAATAACAGATTTCTGGCTGTCCTGAATCATCAGCCCTTCTGCTGAAAACGTTTCATCTAGTCCAGGGCTTGGCACAAAATTGCAGTTCAGTGAAACTTGGAGTGAATAGAAGGAATGAAGGTCAAAACCAAGCTGATCTCTGGAAATTCCTGTTTGTAGAGTTCAGCTTATATTCTTCATCTTAGGGGCAAGATATTTATAAAGTTATTTTAAGAACCATGTCCCTGTATTCTAAAATTTTTAAAACATATTATTTGTAGGAGAAAAAATATCTGTGACCTTTATTATACAAATGATATGCATTTTAAAACCAATCCTTAAAGTTTCTGTTCTTAATAAATTGAAATGTCAGATATTTGTATGGGACAAAAAATACTGCTTTAATATTCCATGTTATTAAAATTCAATTAATAGAAGCTTGTGTGACCTAGATACCAGTCCCTTCAGCAATAGTAAAACTGACAGCAAATAAAACTAGGCATATAAAAGTCAACACACTTGGGAAGTGCATGTCATTTGGAGGAAAAAGAAACAACATCATGCTTTGCTAAAACAGAGCTCTCACCCCAAAGCGGAGTGGGAAATATTTTTCAGTT
This sequence comes from Papio anubis, assembly GCF_008728515.1. Lineage (NCBI taxonomy): Eukaryota > Metazoa > Chordata > Mammalia > Primates > Cercopithecidae > Papio > Papio anubis. The sequence continues at coordinate 4,967 of NW_022162034.1, read as the reverse complement.
TGCTCTTAATGGGGTTTTCTAACAACACTGCTCAGTTTGGAAGATGATGTTTTAAGCTGCATGTGCAACAAGGACATATGGATTCTTGGTTATAAGAAAAATAATTGCTAGGAAATGACATTCACATTTTTGGAATACCTTTTTTGCATATTAAGATAGTACTTATCATCTCACATTCCCATTGAGAAGCCAAGTGCACTAGTTATTTTTATTATTCTCTTATTTAGAAGTTGAGGAGAGGCTCAGGGAGGCTAGGTAACTTGCTAAAGATCACTCTGTAACTAATACAGTGGAGATGGCATTCACATTCGGTCTGCATTAGTCCCACTCTAAAACTTACGCTTTCTTGAGGAATACTGTACAGGGAAAGATCTTTTTTTTCTACAGTGTATTATTCTTTTTTAAAATACCTAAATAAAGAAAGATATTTCACAACTCAAAGTGTATCATTTCTATTAGATATACCAGCATTAAGTAACAACCAACCTTCCAGTTTTTCAACTAAGAAAAATAATCAACAGATTGACTTTTAGACTATGTTTACACTGTGCTTAACAACTGTTTTAGCTGTGTTTAACAATTCTGTTTTGCTGGAGTATCAAGCTCCCATAAATAACTCCATGGATAGTTGGCCTGTTATATATTTCCTTTTTTAGTGTGGGGTGGAGGCGGGGAAACAGGATCTCACTATGTCACCCAGGCTGGAGTGCAGTGGTGCAGTCTTGGCTCACTGCAGCCTCTGTCTCCCAGGCTCAAGCGATCCTCCCACCTCAGACTCCTGAGTAGCTGGGACTACAGGTGAGTGCCACTATGCCCAACTAATTTTTGCCATGTTGTGGAGACAGAGTTTTGCCATGTTGCCCAGGCTGGCCTTGATCTCCTAATCAAGCAATCCGCCCATGTTGGCTTCCCAAAGTGCTGAGATTTCAGGCATGAGCCACTGTGCCTGGCCCTGTTATATATTTTCTGCAAGCAGGAAAATATGTTAACTTAACATGGGTTGAGTGAATCAGGGACGCCCGTCCTGGAAGGTGAGCCTAAGTGAGATTTTGGAAACAACTGCAGATTGAATAGCTGCAGGATTGTATTATATCCTGAATTACCATACCAATCTACCTCTCAAAAGTTGTTTTTCTTCCTGTGAAATTGCAGGACTGTAAGTCTTCATTGCCTGTGACATTCTGTTTTACGGTCACAAGAAAATTTAAATGCAGAATTATTTTTATGGCTTCAGAGTATGGGTACATAAATTGCAGTGATCAAGCAGTGCAGACAGCAGCCTCACTTATCCTACAGTACTGCCTTATGCTGAGTCCCTGGTAGGTTGAGGGAGAAGTGTTTGCTGCAGCCTCACCCCAGCCTAAAGAATATCAGAAAAATCCAGGCAGTCCCCTCTAAGCCCCTCCATTATAAAATCTGAGATTTGGGGCAATACAGGCTAAATAGAATAAGGATGCATTTACTGAAAATAACCTACACTGTGAACTTTGATTTCAGTCATAACTGAATCCATCTTATAATTGAAGTTGAACTTAGTTGATATTATCTATAGCCTATTATTTTGAGTATATCAAATTTCTACCCAATAGTTTTTTTTTTTTAAATCATGTAATAATTGCTTATTAAGCTTCTATATACCAACCACTGTGTTAAGTACTGGGAGTTGATTCAGATAAAAAAATCAATTACGTTTGAGCCTCTAGGTTTACAATAGGAAGGTCGGACTTGGATAACCGGTCACACCAGAGTGAAAATCCCTGTGTTTTTGTTTCTCTTTTAATGAAATGTTCTGGTCTGCTTTCAAGATTTTTCTTCTTCCTTCATCTATTAAACTCTGGTGAACTCTGAGATTTGATCGTTAGCTTACTCCTTTTAATAGTCTAGATTTTTCTTTCTCCATCCAGGTGAGCTTATGATTTCTATGGTTTTCACTACGCCCAGTCAAATTCAGTATCACTTTCTTCTTTTTTGGTTTTCTTCTGCAAGTACTGGCACTTCTGTCAACTCATTTAAGTTATAAACCTAAGAGTTGTCCATTATTCCTATTTACACCCACTCCTCCTGCATCCAGTTAATTACCAAGTACTGAATATTTTCTCCTTAGTGCTAATTTATTCCAACAGCCACTCCTAACTCTATTATTATGGCTTTAGAAAATTTTGATTTCTTGATTTATATGCTCACCTCTAAGCTGTGTATCTGTGAGTCTAACCCTTTAAAGTATAACATAGACTTTAAGAACAGAACCATGGGTTATACCACACTTCAGGCTCAAGACTAGCACATATGGAAGACAAATTCCAGTATCACTGATATTTGTATCCACCACCACAAAATGGTGGTTGGAATTTGTGGCTGAACACAAGCAAGTCGACCATCTGATAAAACAAAAATATCAACATCCTTTATAGGATTTTAACAAAGCACAAAGTCTTAGAACATAATAAAATAGAACACATGTTTGCAATGCGGATGAAAAAGTCAAACTGTAAAATATTTAAAGAAGTTTATTCTAAGCCTTTATGAGGGACCATGACCCAAGGGACAGTCTCAAGAGGTGCTGAGAACATGTGCTCAGGGTGGATGGATTATAGCTTGGCTTTATATGTTTTAGGAAGACATAAGAAGTCAATCAATAACTATGATGTGTACACTGGTTTGATTCAGAAAGGTGAGGCAACTTAAAGTGAAGGAGGATAGTCAGCTTACAGGTCATAGGTGGATTCAAAGATTTTCTGAGTGGAAATTGGTTGAAAGAGTTAGTATTATCTAAAGACTTGGAATCCATAGAAAGGAGTGTGTGGGTTAAGATTAGGGATTGTGGAGATCAAGGTTATTATTATGTAGGTGAAGTCTTTCTTATAGGGATCTACCCTTAGACACAATAGATGTCAAATGTTATGAGAGGATGAGGTGATTGAAGTTTAATTGAGTTTAACAGTGTATCTTTTGTTTATTTTTATTGTTATTCTTTGTAGTACAAGACTTGCATCCTTTTTTTTCATTCAAATTAGGTGTTGAAGATGGTGACAAAATTCCCAAATGCTCCTTATATCCTAATTAAGGAGCAGAAATATGCAGGACCTTAACTTCCTGCCAGTCAGTCTCACGGAGCTCAGCTGAAAACAAGCTCCTTGAGATACTTTCCAGCTTAAAATACCACTTAAAGCTCAGGTCGGTTGTTTGAATAAATGATGAAATGATTGATTGAGGTTGATCAAATGCATACTTGCTCCTATGTAGAAGAAAAGCCATGAAATAGCCATGCAAGACTGGACAAAACGATCAAGTAAAGTAGACAGTTGAGGCCATAATTCACCTCACATGCAGATTAAAGGAAGCCAAGGTAAAGGCAGAACATGACTTTGTGCTGTTCCCTAAATATATGGACACCAGTGCAAAGAGAGGAGCATAAGGGGTGAGAAATACACCAATCACAAAATCAAGATTCATCACATCTGACTGAAAATATCAGGAAGAATTGGAATTATAAAAATAAAGCTACCACAGACTTTTGAGAATCAAGTCAATGAAAAGATGTCAAATCTAAGTAGTGATACATAGATAAGTAAATCAAAGGTACATCTGAATTAGGATTTAGGGCAAAACAGGGAAAGATAAAGAAGTATAGTTGCCCCTCAGTATCTGCAAGGGACTGGTTCCAGGACCACCTGTAAATACCAAAATCTGCAGATGCTCAAGACCCTTACATAAAATAGCATAGTATTTGCACATCGTTTGGTATACTACACCATTGCCAGATTACTTATAATACCTAGTGCAATGCCTACACATCACTATATTTACATGAATTCAACATAGTACTCAGTGCATAACAAATTCAATTTTGCTCTTTGGAACTTTGCAGAATTTAAAAAATATACTTTTCATCTGCAGTTCGTTGAATTCATGGACACAAAACCCATGGATACAGAGACTGATTGTGAAGCTTGAGAGACTGATATGTGTTATATATGCATTCACTATATATGAAATAAACATATATAATATGTGTATATTGTGTAATATGTGCATAATATATTATATGAATTATAGATAGTATATATTATATGTGTTAATACAAACTAAAAATGGTCTGAGAAGGAGTTATTTGAGTCCTATATTTGAGTTCTTGTTGATGAACTGCAACCTAACTTAATAGGAAGCCAGTATTGAAAACCTAACTTAGGAGTATGTGCCTGTAACAATAGCTGAGTCTTGGTCAATCCCAGCAGCCATATTTCAACTACTCATACACCGCTGAGTGTTCAAACTATGTTCAAATAAGTCAAATGCCAACCTGTCACCAATTCAGCTGTTGCTGTACCTCACTTCTGATTTCTTTCCTTTTTTTGTCTATAAATTTTTTCTGGCCACAAGGCACCCCTGGAGTCTCTCTGAATCTGTTGTGATTCTAGAGGCTGCTTGGTTCATGAATTAGTTCTTTTTATCTTGCTCAATTAAACTTTGTCAAATTTAATTTGTCTGAAGTTTTCCTTTAACATATATAATATTTATGTATTATTTAATACATATTATTTTTAAGATATATGTTATATATATGAATATATATTCATATTCCAGTATGAATTTGCCAATCACATGTTGCACTGTGCTAAGTCATTTTTGAGGAACCTCAACCCCACACATTTTATCATTATTTTTGGCTGAATTTTAATATAAGGTATTATGTTTCCATTATCTGATTCCCGTGTCACACTCCCTCTTTTTCCATCCTTCCTCCCTCCCTCCCTTCCTCTTCTCTTCTCTTTCTTTTCTTTTCTTTTTTCTTTTCCTTCCCTCCCTGCTTTTCTGCCTGCCTGTCTGACTTCCTTCCCTCCTTTCTTCCTTCTCTCCTTCCCACTTTCTCTCTCTCTCTCTTTCTCTCTCTCTCTTTCTTTCTTTCTTTCTTTCTTTCTTTCTTTCTTTCTTTCTTTCTTTCTTTCTTTCTTTCTTTCTTTCTTTCT